>NW_010241667.1:32159-38538 GCF_000690775.1 Eurypyga helias
GTCTACAAGTATGCAGATACACAGTTGGATGAAATCTAGAGAATTTTTGAAGTGTTCATGTCTGAGATACTGTCAGTTATTCATAAATTCTATCAAAAGAGCAATGTGGCTTTGTATTTGATAACCATTCTTATCTATCGACTTTATTAAACCCTTCAATGCATCCACTCATCTATTGTTATTTCCAAATTGGGTTTTATCAGTTGATAGCTATTGTAATAAATATGGTGTTTGAAAGTAATCCATTACAGTTGAAATTAACTACCATGGCTTTCCCCTTCCCCAATGTATAGGCATTGTAGAACATAAAGCTTTTGATATCATTTTTCTTTTTAGAAGCAGAAAATTATGTTTCATTAAATTATTTCTTTTTTTGTTTTATACATTGACTAGAAATATTTTTGACATTTGAAAATACCTTGCGCAGGATACAATTCTAATGCTCTGCAGTACCGATGTTTTCATTCCTCTCATAAGAGACAGGAAGAATACTTTCTTTTTGAACAGAAGGGTTCCTGTGGCTGCAGGGGACCCAAATAAATGCCAAGTACTGAGAAGATGTCATTCCTCTAAAACATAAACCATTTTGTATCTGTTGAGGAGCAGGTAACAAAAGGGTCTGTTCAAAATTGTTGATCATGATAGCTGCCAAACCATAATACTAATTTCTCACTTGTTCTGACATCTAAGTTAAAAGATATATGATGAGAAGAAAATCTATGCAGGGTAAATGCATAAGTGATTGGAAAAAGCATCCTTCCAATAGTTATCAGTAACATGCTCTCAAACTTGAAGGTTATGCACTGTCATACCTCATAGGGAACTGTCTTATTTCCAGTGCTATCTATAATTTATGTTTTAAATGTTGAAACAGAAAGTTGTAAGGACTTCAGGCAGCTAGACTACAATTCCAAGTTTTCTAACTGAATAAAATTATACACTGATCCATAATTTTAACTAAGATGAAGAGATTTTGTTGGAAACAAGAAGAAATTCCTTTATAATATTTTCTTACTAGCTATAATCTATTAATAAAATGTCCCTCCAGCAAGATGTGCACATGTAGGCCTGCACATGTCAGCCAAAGGGAAGTGCGACTGCACCCTAAAGCCAAATAATTCTCTGCATCAGCCTGCAGAGAATCAAATGTGAATTATAGTATTCAATTAGATGAAGGAGAATGAGAAAATTTAGGAAACAAAAAGCAAAAAAAAATTAACTTCAACATTAGTTACACAAATGTTTATAGAGTAAGCTTTCAGACAGTAACCTGAAAGCTTGTCAAACATTTCAAGACACTCAAAATTGTGTGTGTGTGGGGAAAAAAAAGAGAAAATTCAGTCTGAGTATACTAATGAAAGTAGTGCCAGAAAGACATGGGAGATGTTACGGCTCTTCTTGAATTATGTGGTCACTTTCTGGAATTCCTCTTTCAAAGATCAAAGTACACTGAAGAGCTACATGCTTATTTCATTCTGCCTGCATGGTCTTTGCAGACAGTCCTAAACACACATTGCTCCTATTCCAAAATGACATAGTGCAGTCCGGTTCTATTCCAGAAACTGTTACTGCATTGGATTTCAGCACGATTGAGCTAATTAGCCAGTTTCTCAAGTGTATTCACTATGCTGGCAGTAAAAAGGGGTTTTGGATCAAAGCTGGATCGTGTTGAGCAGCTTGGACAGGCAGACCACACTTGAGTCTATTTTAATGAGACAGTACAGATATATTTCCAGAGGGACTGGAAGTAAAAGAAAGTAAACATACTAAACATGAAGTTCTGAAAACAAATGAAAGAAAAAAATAAAGTCAGTGAATTTCCTCTGAAATTCTTAATAACTTTGTCTTTCAAAATAGCTTCATTAGATGAAGAAAAGGAGTGTCTCTAGTAATGTGATTTTACAAATACTATTTTAAGGTTCATATTGTTATTCTGTTAATGTGAACTGCAAAGTGTACTGCAGTGTCAAAGTCCTTTTTTTTCTACCTGTTATTTCTCTAAGGAGATTAAAACATGATGTATCCTAAGCAGCTTATTTTAGCATTTGTTAAAAGAATCCATGTAAAAGACATCAGCTGAGTATAGCAGGATAGTAGCTGTTATACTTCTTAACAGTCAGTTTAAAATTAAAAGAAAAATATCATAGCTTGCTTTGTTTTCTGAAAACATCAGGGAAAAGCCATCTTAAGTTCTTGGCTTTTTCCTTGAATTAAGCCACAGATATATTATGATCTCCAGCTTTGTTCTTTTACAAATACTGACTTTCCTCTGTGGTATCTTCTAGCGACTTTAGTCAATAAAGAATGGTTAGATTACCTGAAAAGACTGGTCTATACAGAAACTTTTACTTAATCTGGCTCACAGTTCCCACTTCTTAATCCCAAAGCCTGTTTTTTGTTACTCAGGATTTTGTTTCCCCCCCTTGTCTGGTTCAATTTAGCAAATGAAGCCAGTTTTGCTTACACATGATCTAAGAATTAGCTCAGTGAAAGAGCAATTATTTTAGGCTTCTCAATTACCTAAAATAATAACTTTTCATTGGAATACACAATTTTTTAAGACTTATTGAAAAAGAAATTTAAACTGGGATAACTTCCAGACTGATTCAAACAAGAGTGCAACCCAGAACATTCAGTATCTCAGCGGTTAGACCATTAATTCTGTCCTTGTCCATTAACCTGAAGACCTCAGAACATATTAGATGAATTAAATATATGGATGTGATTTTGTTCCCATTTGTAGACAGATACATTTTAAACCCCATCTATTAATATTTTTCTATAAGAGAATTTAAATAGGTTCTATGAAAGTTTCTCCAGAACATTCCTGGGTGTCTCTAGGCATTAGAAAACGTATATTTGACTTCTAAAATGTGTTATTAAATGTAGTACTTCTTTTGCTCAGTAACTTTTGAAGTTTGAACTATATAAATATTACTTAGGATAGCAATTAAAAACAAATTGGAAACCTCATAAAACATTTTGTAAAGTGCATATATTTAAAAGTAATTATTTTGAAATTCACTTTATTTTTATTCCTTTTTGATGTACTGTATGTTGCTAATTTAGGTTTCATGTAATGTCAGCATGGCCACAGAAAACTACTTCTTTTATCCTTTCACCTTGTCTAGCAGTGATACTTTAATCTTTTAATCAATTTCTTTAAATGGCCTGTCACTTCAAGGACTGAAGACTAGTGTTTATAATTTAATTCCAGACTTCTGCAAAGGCATATTTTCATTCATCTGTCATGTTGGTCTCAGCTGTTCAGGGCAGAGCAGGGACAGAAACTGACATCCTGTTTTCTGCTTGGTGCAGACCTGGGAGAAGACTCACTTTATATCCACATAGGTTGATCTTCAGCATAATGACTTCTTCCAAAAAACTGGATTTCCATGCGAGACAAATGCTCAGAACTAGATTAATATATGAAGAAATGTTTTTGTTCTACTTTCAGAGACACTAAATTTGGACCTAAACCTGGTGATAAGCTCACCCTAACCCTCAGTTCAGTGAACAGATCTTAGGTAAAGTGCTTAGTGATATTTTTGCACAGTGGAAACAAAATTAAATTTGGAGTTGATTTACTATAAAACAATTTTGTATTGTGTATTAAACAAAGAAAAGGTATTAAAGTGTACTTTAAAGTATTTTCTGGAATTTGAGTGCACAGCACTATTAATTACTTGATCAAAATAAAATGTGACATGTTGATAAGATTTTAATTAGTAATACTTCTATGATTCACTGGGAGGTAACATGCTCATTTTGGCTTCCATCTTCAGAGGCTGGCTGGGAAGCAGATGGAGCTAACTTGTAGAGTGGTCTCCCTCCTGCTTTCCATATTTATGGTTTGTGATAAAATGAAGCTTCTTGGTAGGGCTGGAAAAAGTGGCATGGATTCTTTCCTTATTCTCAGAAAATCATGATGAGATTATAATTTTGGCTTGCTTGCTTACCTTAGCATTCACCTGCACAGCACACGTCTATAGAACAGCTGTTCTTCTATTTAACAGGTTTATTGCTAAAGATGATTTTAGTTCTGCCTAGACAAACTTTCCATCCAAATGGAACCTCATTCTATTTGATTCAACATGCTTCAGTGGTCTCTGTCTTGTCACTGGAAAAGAAACAGATTCCCACTTTTTCTAGCAAAGCAAAAAGAAGTTAAAAGAGTAGCATTACTGCCTTTCCACTCTGACCTGCTCTAGACTACTGACAATGGCACCTCCTCTGTATTTTTAGAACAAAAAACTAACCCTAACAAGCGTTATCTCTCTTCCTGCCCCCCAAAAAAAACAATTTTCTAGGCTTGAATGTTGACTCTTGTGTTCATTGTAAATATCCTTCCAGGCTCAACATTCATGCAAAATTGCTGTTTATACGCATTCCATCATGTTCCTGCAATACGAAACTGATATTCTTTTGCTTCCACTCACCTGAGGCAGAGGTCACTTTTCTCCTGTCCTTGTTTTCAAGGTCACTTAAGGGTATATTTATAAAGCCCTTTGCAAAAAGTCATAGGTTTTCTGTGTCTCAGCTGAGATATTATACTCATTCACCTCAGATCAGGGATACGATCTTTTCATATGAAACTCACTTTCACCTTGGAAGCTTCAAGCACAACACAACAAGCTCATTAAATTTCTACTAGGATATGACCTTTTTTTTTTTTCTTTTCAGTTGGAAATATTTCCCACTCGTTTTATGCATCTAAATCATTTGGCTTAAAACCATTTAGTTTTATTCATTCTCTATAGCTTATTGTGATCTGTCCCATCTCCAAAATGTCCCCTTTACATTTACAGTCCTATATGTAAGAGGTGGTGCATACATTCATCAGCTGGCTCTTAACTGTATTTCTGTTACAGATAAATGACACAGTGGAAATACCATTAATAAGACAGTACTCTGATTCCAAAAAAAGTTATTAGAAAATGGCAGACATTTGAATCTAAGCCAGCCCGGCTGAAAGTAACTAGATGGGAAGGCCAAATTAAAAGCACCGATTTTATGAAATTACAATATCTAAGATTTTAATTAACTAAAGGAAACAATCACAATTTGTGAGACTCAAAAATTGGTAACTCTGGATGCAAGTATAACAGTGAAATTGAGGTAAGTGTGAGATGCTCATTGGACTTTGCTTAAATTACAGCCCCACAGCAGTGTAAGTATTCAGAAACAGATCTTAAATCGCTGTTTTGTTGACTTCAGCGTTATACATTAGAGCAGGTGCTACAGTCTTCACAGTGGCATTCAGCATGGCCACACAGAGAAAAGAATTGCACTGAGGCTAGTGCTCTGGTGCCAACAGAGCAAAAGGTAAGCAAGACAGTGCTGATGGAAGATACTGCTGTAACACTAGAAACATTTTTGACTGAGTTCTTTGGGACTTTGTGCTGTGTCTTGTGAAGTTCAGCAATAGGAGTGAACAGACATGATATAATCTAATAAAAGCTACTGAAAAGATAGAAAATTAAGTTTTCTCTAGTTAATTTCAGTAAAAAGTATTTGAAGAAAACAATGAAGCACACACAGGATAGTTTTTTCCTGTTTCAGAACAAGTGTGGAAAAGAGAGATGTACTAACGCAGAACTATTTTTTGTTAGAGGTTTTATAGCTACACAATAACAGAGATACCAGCACACAAAAACCCTGAAATGTATTATTTTTATAGTTGAATTACTTAGTTATGAGTAGCCTAAAAATACACAGTAAGATAAAATATGCCAAACATATCCATAAAATTATGATTATTACAAAATAATTCAAATCTGAAGATGTCATAAAACTTGATTTAGAAGTCAGTGCATCTGGAAGATAGAATATTTTCACTGACATCCTTGTAAAGGAGAAGAATTTGTTCATAATGCAGAGATTTCATTAGGAAAAAAAAAGAGAAATGTTATATAGTTAAGTTTAGTATTCTACTAACAAAATCTCTGTATTGACTGACCTCTTGAAATTAGTAAAATCTGTTAAAATAAAGAGGCAATCATATAATATGAATATTAATATAAAGTAATTTTGGCTATTTATTTTATGATACAGTGGAGATGGGTTTACAGTTGATCAGCTCTATTGGTATCTCCTTTCATACAAGCATCCGTAACTTAAATTGATAAGAATGAATCAATTCAAAACTGTAACTACTTTAATATAGAGGGAATAATATGAGAAATAAGAAAGGAAACTTCTGGTAAATATATAGATAACAAATATTACACAAAGTTGTCAGTATTACTAGTTCTTGAATACAGCTACAAATACCTTGGCCATTTTACTGTTAAATATATATATGGTTGTTAAATATATAAAATAAATCTATGAAATATCTTTATTAAGTATATTTAATATTGATTTATTACATTAACTA
>NW_010241668.1:0-5591 GCF_000690775.1 Eurypyga helias
TAAAAATAAAATAGTATTCCAAATGTCTAAGTCACTAAGTAATTTATAAAACCATTTTCTAGCTCATTACTTTTTTTCCTTTTTTAACAATTAATTCTTAAATACCTATGTTCTTTCAGTATCACTGAGACACCATTGTTTTTTCTTCTTAACAGCTGTTCAAAAGATGGCTCTCATTTGTTTCCTCCTTTCATAGCTTAGAATGAAAGTTGAGTAATTAAGACCAGCTGATTTTTCAAATTAATATATATATTTTAAATCCAAATAACACATTACGACTACATTCCTGAATATGTGCTACATTGGCAGAAACCTTAACATTAGTTTCTTTTATAGTACAAAAACTGCCACCATACAAAAGAAAAGAATTGGGAAAAACTATGAAGGAGTACATGAAAAGATACCATTTTCCTCCACATAGCTTATGAATGAAAATATGATATGACTCATAGAATTAAATTCTGGTCACAAGAAGACCACCAACAATGAATTAAAATAATCAACATGCTTTGTAAAATAGTTTCTAGTCAGCATTCTTTTATTATTGTTTGAAAGAATTAGAGTGTTTATGTATTAAAGGCTTTCAATAATAAAACCTTTCCAACAGGAACTTTTCTCATAATTTTAGTGAACTTAAATAGAAGGTTCATTTGCAATATGAGACAGAAAAGTCACATTTTACAATATAGTTCATATATATTGTAGATGATTATGTAGTATATGTATATGTAGTGATTTCTAACTTTCTCACATTTCCTAAAAAGTAAATTACCTTATTTTAAGATTATTAGTCATATTAAATCAGTATAGCAGTGTTATTTTAAACACAAGAATATTTTGTAAGATTCACTTTCAATGATTTTTTATTCAAATAGTATCTTATACAGAGAACATGGCTCTATAAAAGAACTATGATTGGATTTGTTGAGAATTCCTGATAATTTATTTTTAAATTTCACATCTATAGACTGTAACATATTCAAAAGACCAACTAAATATACTTAACCATGCAACATTCTACTGACATCACTTATATATGTTTTGCAAAATACTTTGGATAATATTATGGAAAGGTAAAGTATGAGAGACGTATTAAGAACATCTCAGTATGTATACTAAAAATACTGAGATTTTGTATTTATAGATTTCATCTCTATAGATATTCAAGATTTTATGCAAAGTGACTGAAAAGAGAAACAACAAAATTTGATAGTTCTTTTGATCATTTAAGAAAAATAAATGCCTATTTTTCAAACATCACACGTTTCTCTTAAAATTCAGTAGAAGCATAGGTAAACTCACAATAACATTACATCATATGAATATATGACAATTATTATATTAACAGCCACTCTTGATTCTAAATTGAGGTTTTCCACTTCAGTGAGAATATGAATCCTAATAAAACATTCATACTTCGATATGTAAGACCTAAAGAGCAATTTAACACTACTACAACACGGTTACTTAATCTCCTGCTTTTCTGTGTTGTGTAGATGTTCAAGTGACAACTTCAGAAATCTATCTTTTGAGTACATTTACTGTCATAATAAATTATCAGGTTAATAGCATTCTCTTTGGAATATGCTTTTTTACAAGTTGCTTGTCTGACTCATAGTACACTGTTCTCACAGCTCCTGAATTATAATATTTTATATTAAATAAAAAATATCAAAAAGTAAATACACATATATTGTTATTTATAGCAGTTTCATATTAATTCTTCAACTTAATCAATGAATATTAAAACTGGAAGTGGCAAAACAAGTTTGCACTTCTTTCTCCTATCAAAACACAAACAGTAAATCATAACCATGCATAATTTCTGCTGTTATATATTGTAAAGGTTATGTTTATACTATGAGCTGTGAATTAGATTAATGAGTTTTCTCAGCACCATAAACCTCCTCTACCAAAACAGGAGCTAAATTGCAATAAATCACTGTTTATATTCACATATTTATGGGACAGCAAAGATTTAGAATTCCTCTATAGGGAAAACTACCCCAACACTAGAAGAAAAAAATTACAGCTTCTCTATTATAAGGTGGATGAACAGGGGCAAAAGTATGAACATTGTTTTCACTTTGCTATAATGATACCAGTAATTTATTAAAAGCAATTGCTAGAGCAAAGCTTTTTGCCAATGCTTCATCCAAAGTGACAGTACACCAACCCAATGTGTTTTCTCCTTTAGTGCCACTGATGATCAAAAACTTTTAAATTATACATATTTTTATATTCTTCTTAGAACAATTTCTTTTTTTTTGGTCAAAAATTACTAGGGATGTGAGAGAAATGAGCTGTATTCTTTATATACTGCATACATTAAAAACCCCTTACATGAACTTCAACAATATTATTTACTTCCTCACATTTGCATTGGTGATTTCAGATTACCGTGGCCATGTTTTCTAAATGCTTTCATCATGGAAAAGTGCTGTACTTTCTGCATTTTCTGCATTTTCTTTCACCACTCTTCCTTTCTACATTTTCTTTCATCAACCACCCAAATACATCTACTTTCCATTGCCTCTAGTAGTATTTTCTATTTGTGGAGAAACACCTGAAATTATAACATGAATATTTTGTGGAGCTACTACTTCCTGTTTCTTCCAACAAATTCCAAAAGAGGAGGAGTGCAGCTTTTACTCCTCTGCCCAGGTATAAATGCTAGTGCCCGCAATTCAAGGTAGTAAACAGCCATCCCTTTAACATAAATACTTGTGGACAAGTGTTCAAAACAGCAAAGAAAGCGGACATTTTTGTTACACCATGCATTGTTAAACTGTGGAACTGATTTTTAGAGAATGTAGCAGATGGCAAAGAAATTGTATGAAATACAAAAGCCGCCAGATAAGTTCAAAAAAGAAAAACATGCATGAATAGGAAGCTTTGTTAATGGAGGTGATATTTTGTGCTTCCCACACTACAGCTTTGTGTTCCAACACTCTTCTCTAAAGCATCAATTATTTGCTATCAAGAGAGTATGAAACTGTATGTGCCTTCATTTACATTGTATAATTCTTAACCATGCAACGGTTCTTATGGTCCTTACTTTATCATCTTATGCAATTGCAGTGTCTCCTTTTTTCGCTAACCTGCAGGAACTGATCTGCTGCCACCTCAGCTGAGAAATGGTAAAATGGTGGTAGTTAGTCAATTTTTGATGTAGACAGGAAAGTAAATGCAAGATCTTTCCTAGGAATAAAATTATTCTTTTTAAATTTAAGTGATTGGCTAATAAGAAGTAAGGCTTTGAAGGAAAAAACTGTTTAGTTTGTATCTGTATGCAGAAGGTGGCACACAAAGACACATGACCCTGAAAAGGGAGATATCAAAACTCTGAGAAACACAGTCTTCATGGAAACATATTCCTATGCTATAGATATTATTTCAGGTTTGTAGCTTCTTAAGGACTAGCCATATCTTTTAAAGAAAATAACTACCAAATCCTTAAAATCTATACTTTTTAAGAGGAAAAACTTTCTGTTGCCTGGTGCAATTTATTTCTGTTGCTCTTCCTTCTCCCTTGAACCTCCTCAGAAAGTTTACTGGTTATTTAAAAAGACTGGAAAATGTCACTTATTTATAGTCAATGAGGAGAGATAAGGCTTTCTAGCACATAGTCAATCTGGTCTCTGATTATGATATACCTCAGAATGCTAAACCCATGTTCTACAGATTCCTATTCCTCTTCACCGATTGTAAAAGGAACATGCAATCAGTATCTCAGATGCAGTTGTCTTCACTGTGGCAGTCTACATGTAGTCAGGTGATGACTCCCACCTAAGGAATAACTCTTTAATATACCATGAAAAAGCACAAGTGTTTCTTTTGACATGTATAGGGATGAAATTAATGTAGTCTCCTCTAGAAGCAGAGTAGCATGACATGTAGTCTTACTCAAACAGTCAGAAATTAAGAACAAAACAAACAAACTTCCCCATTTAATCATCAATCCCAAATGTTCTTCCGTAGACTCAGGTCACTAACTCCTGTGTCTACTACAGGTAAGTTTATGGCTACAGAACAAGTCAGGTAAAAGATTCTAGTGAGGTTTCATTCCTTAGGCACACTACAATAAGCCATCTAATTACAATATTCAGCTACATGGTTCATCGCTATGACTGGGGAAAAAAAAAAGGTTACTTTTAAGACCATGCACAATAGAATAAACATAAGGATCAACAGAATATGGGAAGAATGGGGTGATTCTCTGCTCTGCTCTCATGAGACCCACCTGAAGTATGGCATCCAGCTCTGGACCCCTCAACATAAGAATTATATCAGCTAGTTGGAGAATGTGCAGAGGAGGGCCACCAAGATAATCAGAGGGCTGGACAGGCTGAGAGAGTTGGGCTTGTTCAGCCTGGAGAAGAGAAGGCTCCGGGGAGACCTTATTGCAGCCTTCCAGCAGCTGAAAGGGGGACTAAAAGGAAGCTGGAGGGGATTTTTTAAATGGTCCTGTAGTGACAGGACAAGGGGTAATGTATTTGAATTGAAAGCGCGTAGATATAGATTAGATATGAGGAAAAAAAATCTTCATGGAAAGGATGGTGAAGCACTGGAACAGGTTGCCCAGAGAAGCTGTGGATGCCCCATCCCTGGAAGTGTTCAAGGCCAGGCTGGATGAGGTTTTGAGCAACCTGGTCCAGTGGAAAGTGTCCCTGCCCATGGCAGGGGCGTTGGGACTAGATGATATTTAAGGTCCCTTCCAACAAAAATCATTCTATGATTCTACGAATATTTTCAATTCAATAATTAATTATCCATTGATCTGATGCAAAAGGATCATCCTAAAAGACTGATACTTCTTATTAGTTTTTAAATTAATTTTCTCCTTGGTGATAGTATCTGCTATGCTTAAAAGGCATACGCACACTTTGAGGACAAATTTATGGATCTGCATTCATATTGTGTAAACAACACTACTTCAGCAGAGACCATCCTTATATTTTAAATCTATATGATATTGTCAAAATGGTGTCACAGGCATCATAATTTCTGTTCTTCAGGTAGTGTTCCTATGCACAACATTGCAAATGTTTCAAATTCAATATTCATCAACACAGAAGACAAATTCAGGAAACATCCAACTCCTTATGGCTTAATTGAGATACTTCTTAGTCATCTGGATATGTAATTACTCATCTCTGCATTTTTTTCTCTAAGAGTTAAACAGCAGAATCTTTGTTGGTTTAGCATATAAAGGCTTGCAAATGTATGCATCTCATTAACAGCAAAATTTCAGGAATATTTATAGGCTTACTAAATTTCTAAGATGTGCTTCTCCCCTGGGATGGCTACTGCCCTTCTCTGTCCCCAGAAGAAGCCCCAAATAACCTAGGCTTTTCCAGATTCTTTGTACTTCTTAAGTGATCTGTGCATGAATGCTCACCTGATTCCTGATAGTCTGAGTAAATAAAAAAGAAACCCACATCCAAGAGATTGTAACTGTGCTGGCTGTTCTTACAAAAAATTTTTGTCTTTCTCCAAGTAAAATACAAATTTCATTTTAATCATATTGCATATGAGAGGAACAACTTCTTCCATGGTAAAACAAACCTTTGCTGTTTAACATCTTTGTC
>NW_010241669.1:0-4582 GCF_000690775.1 Eurypyga helias
TGATTCTATCCTGTGCATCAGGAAGGTGGTGAGAAACTGAGACAGTAAAGCTAGTCCCTGACAGCAGCAGCCGCAGCAGTGTCAGCCTGCTGGAATATTCTTGCAGTAAATGGTTTGGATCCAGTTGGGAAGTTTTAGGCAAGTTCCGCTGTGCTGTGGCAGCACAGCACTGCAAAGCCTGCCAAAGCAGTGAGGCGAATTTAGTCTGTGCCAAGCTCCCTACTGCTTAAATTTGGGTTAAATGTGTCCATATCACGGCGCAGGGTTGCCAGTTGCTTTGCCTGATGAGGAAACCTGCAGTGACATCCTGTTCAGCTACAGCCCTGGCTTGGCAGCTGGTTTGGTTCATCAGAACAGGCAGTCATCTTTACTGTTTTAACAGGATAAATCACTAGGAATAATGACTTCCCATTTTCTCAGGACCTTCCGTAACTATAATATGTCTGTGGAGAAGAGATGCACACGTACACCTTCTCTCTCCTTGGGGGACAGTACAAGGAGCAACTGCAAACCCTTCAGTGCCAGTTGTCTCTCATACTGAGGCTTTAGATCAAAGTCCTATTTCTTCTGACTTTGGGTGTAACATTCTCCTTGTTCAGCTGGGTTCAAAGCTCTTGTAGTGAGGAAACACCCTGCTGAAATGGCTGGTGATGAAGGTGTTTGTTTACATTGTGTCCTACCTGCTAGAGTGTCCTGGCATTTAGCTTAGGCCAGAAATAAATTAAATAAGCCTCTGGCATTTTGTCTAATTGCCTTGGCTTCGTGATTCAAGTGATGTGGGTTTCTTTGTTTTTTTTTTCTTCACACACAGCAAGTAATGAAATTGGCCAGTGAGACAGGTAGGCTTGGAGATGTTTCTGTGCCAGAATTTACGTAATCTGTTTGCATTACAGCCTGGCTGTGTGTTTGTCAAGCCTGTAGAATGAGGATACATCATGCTTATGTCATGTGTATGCCCCAAGGAGTTTTACTGACCTGTACCTTACAGGCAAAGCTCATGCCGAAATGGCAGGGTTCAGTGCTATTCCTGCTTCAGGCCTCTAAAGCATTACTCTGAATGATCCCAAATAAAATTTGTGAAGGCTTTAGTGAACTTTAGGAAAATTCCAACTACTCTAGATAGACACCACGTTTGCATCTCATTACAGCACTAATTACAGGTGAATATTTCCTGTGTTAAGCCATAACGCTTTCCTCATTCAGTTCAACTGTCTTCATATCCTCCATGAACTGCAGAGGAGTTGAACACTCCAGGTTTTTCTCGTTCTGCCTCCACCCTCTCTGAATTCAGGACTCTTGTCTGACCTCCTAATCCACTCCTTCAGCCTTGTTGGCACAGGTTGTTGCTTAGCTGCTCACCTGCTGGAAACATTTGCATTTTAACCGCCTACCAGCATGCTTCGATGAGCCCTGCGGGGAGTACGTACATCACAGGATCCCCGCACTGTACCTCTTTAAGCTTTTCTTAGGCACTTTTGGTAAATAGCAGTTGTTGATCAGAGCTCAAATAGAATTACTCACGGTCTAGAAACGGAGGTTATTTCTGATGCTTTTTGCTCATGTTCCCTTTCTGTAGGGCGGTTGTGCCAGTCCAACTTCCCGTGTGCTGGAGCGGCAGCGTGCCCTGCTGTGGAGTCAGACGTGCTCTATAACGGGTACCCAGAGGAAGCGGGGGTTAGAGATAGGCTCTCACTGTGGAAACCTTTGGTGCTGCTGATACCTCTCCGCCTTGGGCTCACAGAGATCAATGAAGCCTATATTGAAACACTAAAGGTAGGGGATCTGGAGCTGAATTCTTGGTGTTCTGATGCTTAAGGACCCGGTTGTGAATTCAGTAATTTCTGGATTTTGGTTTTGGGGCAAAAATACGCAGAAATAGTTGTCCTATTTTCAAAAGAAGGATGTGTTCAGAGGTTAGGATATGGGTTCTTGCAGGCTTTGGACAGGAAAACATGTAGGCCTTTTGAGGGGTTGTGGATTTTGGTGTTTGGGGGGTTTTCTTTAGGATCTTACTTCACACTCTAGTCTGGATCCCTCTGTGAGTTGAGCAGGTACCAACCTGCTGAAGGGTTGGTTCAGTACAACTGTACTGTGCTTTGTGGCAACCAAGCATTAATGAAAGTAGTATTACAAACTCCCTGTGGCTTGGATGCTGGAGCTTGAGGCTACAATTTGGCTGATGGTTGCAGCGAGGAGTATCAGGAGGCTGCAGAACTTAGGGTGCTAGAAAGCTCTGAGCTGCACGGGAAAGAGCTCCAAATTCACACAAAGGTACTTGCCCTTAACTAAGTAGAAGTTACCTGACTACTGCAGCTGGATAAGGAACTTAAACTGTTTCCTGAATGATCGTTTCCTCCTGAAAGCACTCTTGCAACCTGATGACAACTCCAGGGTATCTTACCACGGACTGCAGCAGAGTCAGGATTCACCTGGACCGGGTCCTGGAGTAGCACTGCTTCTTCCATTTGGTCCGCCTGTGTGTTCCTGTCAGCAGTTGAAGGTGTTTTTGAGCTGCTTCTGTGTGCCTTGAAGGCCCTGTGTTGCAGCCTTCAGCCTTCCTGGCAGATGAAATGGCCGTTTCTGCTGCTTTTCAGTGTCCCCGCCTTTCTTCCCCACTGCATTTTTGGATGTATGCCGTTGTTGCCACCTGCTGTCTCACTGTCTGTCAGCTGTGTGTTTTCTGTATTGCTTTTCCAGCACTGCTTCATGATGCCCCAGTCCCTGGGAGTGATCGGAGGGAAACCAAACAGTGCACACTACTTCATTGGCTATGTAGGTGAGTGCCCAGAGTACCGCAGAGACTTTCCAAGCATCTCCCCCCAGCTGACAATGCCTGTGGAGCGGTACAGCCCTCCTGCTTGGTCTGTGGTGCATGCTGCAGGGTGGTTCTTTCCTGCTGGAAGCATGGAAGGCTGCTGTGGACCGAGGCTCTGTGGGAGGACCTGAGTCCATAGTACGGCCTGTAAACTTGCACTGCATAATGCTAAGTCCTGTCTGCAGGAGAGTGCACAGAGACTTCTTTCTGCATTCAGAGTTCAGCTCCCTTTAGGGGCTTGGTTGGATTTAACTGTCCTTTACTTGTCCCCTTCCTGAAACTCTACAAACTGTTGTCATGTGACTCTCCTCCTTCCCTCTGATTCTCTCTGCCTGAGACCTCAGTCTGGTTGTGCTTTGGATTTCTGGGGCCGACTTGAGCTTACACAGGACCCTGGAAGGCACGTGCGGGAACAGTATCCACATAGCACCCGTGCCTCCAGCCTAGGGTGTCGCTGTGGAGTGGGCGCTGTGGTTCTGCTGGCAGCCTGGCTGAGAAGCATTTGGGAAAGTGCCTGAAAGTTGCCCCTGCAGAATGTGGGTTCCTGTGTGGGGTTTTGAGAGCTGGCTCTGTCGTTGCTTTTCCTCCTCTTTGTATCTCACTGTTTGCTTCTCAGAAGAGCAGTTTCTGGCATGGTTCCTCCTCTTCATGTCTCCTTGCCTGTCTGTCCAGGTGAGGAACTCATTTACCTGGATCCCCACACGACGCAGCCTGCCGTGGAGCCCAGTGACAGCGGCTGTCTCCCCGATGAAAGCTTCCACTGCCAGCACCCTCCCTGCCGAATGAGCATTGCCGAGCTCGACCCCTCCATCGCGGTGGTGCGTTCCTGCTTCTTCCCCATCGCCCAAAGGAGCAGTGTTGTGTCCCCATTTCACAGCTCTTCCTTCCCCCCAGGAAAGGCAGTGGCGATGGGCTTGGGTGCTCTGCAGGCAGGCTGTGCTCGGGGCAAGTGCTGCTGTGGGTCTCAGTAATGTTCCTGCTCATGCAGGAAGTGGTTTGGTACAGGGAAGCCCCCCTTTGCATGGCAGTTAAATGCCATTCCTCATGGGGCAGTATCTTTCTCTCGGGTTTAGTTTGGGCTTTGATTCCTGCCTTTTGATGGGCAGATCTGGATCCATATTATGATTGCATGGCTCGTTTTCTGTTGCCCCCAAGATGCCTGCCCTTTGTTTCCATGAGGGCTGTTTCTGTCCAGTTTCCCTTCTGCGGTAGAGCAGACCGTTACACTGATGCTTCCAGCACCTGGATAGCCTGGTCCCATCAAGCATTTGGGGAGCGTTCTGTTTAACGGGGCAGCCTGAGCCACAGTTTAAAGCAAGGCAGTTAGGTGTAACGGCTCGCAGTCCTCGTCACGTTGCTCGGCGTTACTACGAGGCCTTAAGGCTGAAATGATCGATCTAGAACACCAAGATAAATTATTTTTTTCTTTTCCCCCAGGGCTTTTTCTGCAACGCAGAGGAGGACTTCAATGATTGGTGCCAGCAAATCAAAAAGGTTTGTTTTTGTTTCACTGGGAAAGGAATATATGGTATTGTCTTGTTTCCAAACTGCTGCGCAGAGACCGTGTTCTCTGCAGCATGATCCCATTTTAAAGCATATGAAAGCATTATTAAACTACCAAATGAGCATAGCTCTGAAATTCTGCTGCTTATGTGAGCCAAAGATTTGAGAGATTTTGGGTTTTTTTCAGCTGCAGTGAAGTCCCAACAGGCCATTATCATAGAATCACAGAATGGTTTGGGTTGGAAGGGACCTTAAAGATCATCC
>NW_010241669.1:4821-15158 GCF_000690775.1 Eurypyga helias
CCCCCAGCTCCCTTGTAACCTCTTCAGGTACTGGAAGGTGCTATAAGGTCTCCTTGAAGCCTCCTCCAGGCTGAACAAGCCCAATTCTCGCAGCCTTTCATCATAGGAGAGGGTTTATTACCCCTTAAAGCCTCAGAGCACTGAGTAGAGAGGTGTTGGTGCTCACGGCTCTGCTCTTGCTCCACAGCTGTCCCTGGTAAGAGGAGCGCTGCCAATGTTCGAACTGGTCGAACGCCAGCCGTCGCATTTCTCCAACCCTGATGTCCTGAATCTCACACCAGGTGAGGCTATGCAAGGAAGTAGAGCTAAGCATTTTTGGTTTCCTGGAAATTGTGTGGAATTGCACAGTGCCATCTAGTATGTTCCTCTTCTGCCTGGAGTTTGATCTGGAGCTCTTGGGTCAATTGCTCTGGTTCTTTGGCTTTCAGCTAGTTGTTCGCAGACAAAAGTGTCTCAGGACAGCTTTTAAAAGGAGTCTGTGACTGAGGGGAAGAAAGAAGTTCGTAGGCTTTCACAGTGATGTGAATCTATGATTTGTAAAGGGTTGCTAGGAGGATTCAGAAAGGTCGATTGAAAAGGCTGAAAAATTAGTTTCTAGGTAATGAAAAGGGTCAAAGACAGAGCTGGTCAAACTTAGTTCCAGTGTAAGGCACCCCTTCCCTGTGCATGTACTACTACCAATGCAAAAAGGAACAAGTGCTGGGCAGTGTCTGGGCTGTTAGGCTCTGCTTATCATGTTAATAGCATGCACAAACATTGCAGGAGATAAAGAGCCATTGACAGCCTCTGCCAAGAGGAGTGAGTGTGCGTGGACAAACCCTGTCACCAGGCATTGGACTGTGTCCCATCACGTGCATCCTACATCCTCTTCTGCCTTGCTAACGTGCTCTCAGCCTTGGCATGAACTTTCAAAGCTGCCTTTATCTCCCTGTCCTTTTCTGTAAGACTGCTTGTTTCCCTTAAACTGTGAAGTGATCTTTGCCTCTGTTAAATTGCCTCTAATTGCTGCTGTTATTAACTCTTAAAAATGTTTCTGTAATGGGCTACTTGTCCTTCTCCCTCTTCCCTAGCTTGCAGACCCTCTCCTGTCTGCTGTGGCCGTTGTGGTTTTCTTACAGTCCTACCCCTCACTAGAAGGAGTTATTGTACTGTCATCACTGTCCAGCATCTTCTCTGTATTTTCCCCAGCCAGTTGGGTTCTCTACTGTGTTATTTAAGTGATGGGCCCACTCTTTTGAGGACCACCTTTGATCAAACTGGCAGCACATCTTTCAGTTTGATCACAGGTAGTGACGCTGGGCATTTGCATGCTCTGCTGTGGGATTAAAGCTTATCACAAAACGTTTGAGGAGGGTCTGCAGCTTTGCACTTCTCTGTGCCCAGCCATCAGCTACTGCAGTTTTAGCTTTTGGCAGGCTGCTCTGCCAAGCCCAATGAGTGCTTTCTTGAAGCCTGGCTTAATGTAGGATTTTCCTTTGCTTCCAGTTTGCCCATGTGTTCTCACCTGAATTTCTGCTATGCTAAAGTTGCTTCCCCTGAAGGGGGAAGGTATGGGCTCCAGCATAGAGTTGGAAGGGCGAACAGGAGGTATCAAGTACGTTGCATTCCTTACAAAATGGACTGTAGTAATTGCTTTTGGGAGAGTGCATGTTGTGTCATGACGTTCCCCAGTAGCTGGATCAAAGGCAACTAGAGCAGGAAACAAGTCTCTAATACATGGGGGGAAAAAAAATGTTCCCATATCACTGAATTGGGCCAGAAATCTTTATGGATATTAGCCCAGCCCTGGGAAAGTTCCCCTATTTTGAGCCTCTTGAGGCAGAACGGTCTCCTGCTAATCCAGAGCTGCTGCACAGGAAGGTTGTATGAAACGGTCACAGCACAGACTTGCACTGCCAGGGCTGTGTTTGGGGCCTGTGAAACGTGGCACGCCGCCTGCGCACCACGTAACTCTCTCCAGGTCGCTTTCCATGCTACTGGCATGTTCTCATCTCTTCCCAGCCCACATTCAGGTATGTTGCCGAGTCCCGTGGAACTCGCGGGCACCTGGCACTCAGGTGCTGCTGCCCTCCAGCCGCCGGTCTCGCCGCTGCTGAGCGGTCAGTGCGTCCCACGGAGGTAGTGCTTTCTTTTTCTCTTGCAGACTCCTCTGACGCCGACAGATTGGAAAGGTTCTTTGACTCAGAAGATGAAGACTTCGAAATCTTGTCCCTTTGAAAACAAATAGGAAACTGACTGCAAACTTGTGTTTATGTGTGGGGAGAAGGGGGGGAGGGAAGCTCCTTCGAGAGCCTGGGGCTACCGGTTTTCATAGGCGCTTGCTGCCATCCCCGCCTCTTGTCCATCCTGGCATTCTGTGCAGCCTCTGAGCGGAGCGCGCATTGTCTGCGTTGGGATGAAGAACCAAGCGGGTGTTACAGCCTTACTGGCTGGAGTCGGAATTTCTCAGCAGAAAACAGTTGCTGGAAGTGGATGCAGTGGTGCTTAGGAATTCAAAGCCTATCTGTTACATCAGCAGGTCAGTTGGCCTTCTGGGGGAAGCGTAGAAATCGTTAGAGTGCTAAATCCTTGCAGGGGGCCTCTCCTCTGAAGCTTAAATAGAGCCACCCGTCACCTAGCAGGTGAAACGTAGAGTTAATTCCTTCAGCACCGTGGCCGATGTGGACTGCAGCTCACAGCGCAGATGAACAGCAGAGAGGGCTGTGAAACCCTGGGAGCGCAGGTGGCTGGGCTTCCTACAGCGCAACTCCTGTTCGTGCTTTGCAGTACACTGCACTTCCCCGCAGGCGTAGCACCCCTCTCCTGCTCACATCCTACGAAAAGGAAGTTGAGGGAACTTACGAGTGACTGGTAATTCAGTAAGTGGAAGGTCTGGAGCAGCCCCATGCTGGTGGGGAGGCACGTCTCGATCGCAGTTTAAATAATAAATAACAGCAGGAAGAACGGAAGGATAGAAAACTTGTCTTCTTGCTCAGTGAGTAGGTGAAGCGTGGTGCTGCTACAACGGATTCATCTCTACAGCAAGTGTCTTCAGGAAAGCTGCTTCCAACAGAGAACTGGATCCCGTAGCCCTGGAAAAAAAAAAAATATCCACAGCTGGGAGAGGTGAATGGGATGATTGAGATCTGCTGGTCGTGGGCCTGCTTGTGCCTGTGCCCCAGTGTGGTGCTGGCATGGCATCTGGGGAATTAATCCTGTCGGTACCAAAAACACAAGCTAAATAAATTCCTCAGGGTGTCCTCGGTGGGTTGTTCAGCGGTTCCTCCAACTACTCCTGTTAGACATTCCCTTTCCAAATCAGGAGAGGTGCCTGAAGGTCTGAGTAGGCTTCCTAGCAGCCTCGTACCTTTCCTACTTGTCTTCTGCCAGCTCCCCCTCCCTGCAGAGTACGCACAAGGGTACTGTAGGAGCAAACCCAGAGAAACCCATTTGAAACAGTCATCCCAAAGAGGGCAGTGAAGACAGAATGCCTTGAAGGTCCAACCATACTGGAAACTGTAGCTGCTTTAAGACCACAGCTCTGCCTGGGGCCCTTCGCAGAATGCGGAGGAAGGGAAACCGCAGAGGAGAGCTGTTCTAATGCAAGCTGCGACAGAACTTGTAGTTTCCTTAATGCATGCTGCAGGTGCAGACCTCTTTACAAGGCTTTGTTTTGTACATCTAGGATTGGAACCTGTCTGTTGATGCTTTTGTGCCCGAGGGTGGTGATGGCTAGCTAGAAATGACCTGTTTCCCCCATGACTGACCTACTGATGCTCTAACTGTCCCTATGCTATCCAAAAGCAGAGGTTTGAACTGGGAACCACAATGCTTCTGTCACTATAAATTATTATTTGCTGCTTTCTGCCTGCTTCTCCTCTTCTCTCTTGCAGTTAGGGGAAAAGGCAGCAGAGGAAGTGGGGCTGTGCTCCACTCATCTGCTTTCAATTTGTATCTGAATAAACAGGTCTAAAATCTTTGCCTGGCCTAACGTTCTTGCGTGTGAATTGAAGGTGGTGGAGGGTGCTGTCTAGTAATCCTGCAGCACAGCTGGAAATGCTGTCAAAATGCTTGTGGTTTTTTTACCCTGTGAGGGCAATGAAGGCAGATGGGAGCAAAACTCCCAAGTATGTGACTTGATCTCCATTTTGGTGGATCTGGCGGAATGGAGGCTGGCTGCTTGGGACTGCCATGTTCACGTTCCTGCCCCAGAGGGTGAGCACCTGCAGACAGGCTGGCAGAAAAGGAAATAACACTTCCATAGCAATTCTACTATTTGAATTTCCAGCAGCATCCCAGCCACTTCTAAAACGGCCTAAGCCCTTCCAAGATGGGACATGTGCATCTCCGCCATGTGTGTTTTTGAGGTGGAGGGTAACAAGCCAAGCCAAGGCTGAAAAGTTCTTGCATTGGAAAGTGAAATTTCTTTCCTTTGTGATTAAGCCTGCTGTTTAGCTGATAGTTTTTCACATCATCGGTTTTCAGCCAGCCATTCGAACGCCAGCTCTGCAGCAGCAGACATTGAAGTAAGCGTGGTCAGTTCAACACCCATTTTTCCTGTTTTGCTCTCCAGTTTGGAGATCACTCTAGTCCACACCACTAGAAGGAGAGTTAATTATCCAGCAGATGGAGACTTTAACTCTCCTGGCCATCCCCATACCTCAGTGGACCTCACAAATGATTTAACATTCCAGTTTATTGTAGTTTGCTGGTCATTATGGTGAGATGGATGAATTCAAGCTGGCCCGGTTTGGCAGCCTGTGCTGGGCTCTTCAAATGGCACTGGGGTCTGTGTAGAAGTCACAACTGACTGCTACTCTTATCTTGACCACAGGAGTAACTTAACCAGCCTATAATTATTTTTTATGTGCCATTTGCCCTTCAAACTGGCCTTGCTGTGAGCTAATATGAGTCTTACCTGCTCATAGCAGTTGAGTTTCTGTATCGTTTTCACTGAACAGCTGGGGAGCAGACTTGAATTCATCTCTCCTTCCATTCCACAGCTCTAGCAAACCGCTCTCCCTGGCTTTAGTGCCTGAACTGCAGCACCTCCACCTCCCATATATCCTTCTATAAGATAAACAACCATACTGGGGAAAAAAAAAAAAGCCCTGTGCAAGATGTTTAAAACAATTTATTTGCAAGTCCTCTACAAACGGGTTTCAGCATGGGGGATGCATGTACTAGGAGGCAGAAGAATTGAAAACAGGGCCGTTCCTCAAAACTGGGAAGGCTGTTGCCTGCCTGTTGCTGCTGTCTGTGGCCAGGGGCAGCGCTGGGGTCCACACCCACATCCGCACTACAGGACTGGGGCTACAACAGCCCCTACTTGAGGCAGGAAGGTTCATGTGAGAAGCGTTACGTGCTCATTGTGTGTTTTTATAAAATACAGCAGGGGGTGTGCAGGATGGAGGAGCAGGTAACGTCACAAGGACATCAGCACCATGCTGGACGCAGAGGAACACACGGGCTCTAAGCTGTAGTTACTGGAGGGTAGGGGAAGACACCCAAGCGACGAAGATCGAAGAGGTGAGTTTTCCCTTAGCTCTAAAAGAATAACCTGTATGAGGTTTTATTTCCAGAGTTCTCCCAGAGGTTTATTCTGAACCTCCTGCATGGTTTCCTCTACAATGGACTTGATTTCTCTGTGCAGGTCTTCTATGCTCTTTGAAGCATCCATTGTCTGTTTCCAAGAGAAAAAAAAATACAGAACAATGTTCCTCAATTACCGCCACCAACTGAGAACAACTCACCTTGCTGTTCTATCTGCTCCCCCATTACTCAACTGTTACTATTCATGAGCAGTGAAATGAGTGAATTCTCCTTCCAGTAACAGGGCCCTGTAGGGTGTCCTGGGACAGAGCAGTGTCCTCTCTGCCACAGTGCCCTCGGCTGATGCCCAGTGTGTCCCCCTGACCAGGAAGAGGGAGCACAGGGATGCGATGGGCACAATTTGGGGCCTGTCATGAGACACCCCCACCCTGGAACGCGACAGCCCCATCAGGGTTGTTTCCTCACCTTCCAGTTTAATGTCTTGTCCTTCATCAGATGGTGGAAGGACTGCAGAACTTTCTCTTGGAAGGAGCTGTTCTCGTAACGTTCATTTCCGAAGTTCCCTCGTTCTGCTGCTTTTTCTGGGCTTAACTGAAGAAACAGAATCAGATCTGGCTTTGGGAGCCCAACGTCAGGCTGTTTGCACCAGTCCAAGTTGAAGTTCTGTCCCAAACAAAGACAACCGAGTTTGAGGTGAAAGGAAGGAATGGGAAGAAGGGAAAGAAGCAAGTTAGCTGGGGAGGGGGAACAGCCAGCGAGGAGATGCAGACCCAAACACTAGGCACAGGCCTACAAAATGTAAAGTAGATATTCCATGTGGGAATTCAGTCCTGGTAATTGGGGTCGGGGGGGAAAAAAAAAGGGGTGGTTGTGGGTGGTGTGTGTGTGTGCGTGTGTGTGCGTGTGTGTCAGGTTTTGCTAGGTGCTGTGCACCTCTCATCCTCACCGAGGTCAGAGAGCTGAAGATCTTAACATCTCTTCTGCAAAGTCCTTCAGAGCTAGAGACTCATATTCCAAGTGTCCTGTGATCAGTCCAAAGGAAATCTGCTCCTGAATACCAACACCACACAGCTCTAGTGTGGGTCCTTCTGGGCCCATGAACTCCTTTTCAAATACCCACCCTACGCCTTCTCAGCCTACCCAGGCATTTCAGCCCAGATGCAAGAGACAAAGCTTTCCAACTACTGGATCTTGCTGACACATTGGAAGACTTCCATCAGGGCATGTGAATCCACGATGTTCTGGAGAGGCTTTTTTATCATCCCCATGGGCACCAGTGATACTTCTAGGGTGATCTTAAATGCATCAGGAGTGACTGCAGGGCTCTGGAGGTGAGGGTGCAGGGCAAAGGGGGGCAGGATCTACTCCGTCCTTCCAGGAAGAAGGAAGAAAGGCTTGGGCAGGAAGGAGTGTAGGTCAGCTCTCAGTGCACAGCTGGTGTTGCAGGCAGGGTTTCAGCTTCTGTGAGCACAGGATACTCTTTGAGGCTCAACGGTCCTGAGCAAGGATGGGATACACCTGAGAAAGTGGATGAGTGTCTGTGCCAACAGGCTTGCTGAGCCAGTGAAGAGCGCTTTGCATCAGGTATGTCGGGAAGATTTGCAGTCTGTAGACAACTGAAGGCGGGAGGCCAGGGGGAAATGTCTGGGGGGGTGATACAATAATGGAGGCTCACCTGAAAGCAGGACAACCCGAGCAGAGTAACACGAGTGATGTTGGGGTGGGGCCTGCTACAGACTGCCTAGTCAGAGAGAAGATGTTGAGGAACCTTTAGACAGCTGGAAGAAGGATCAAAATGCAGGTCCTGGTAGGCACGGAGGATCTCAACCACCCACCTATCTCCCGGGCACAAGCAATCCAGGTTTCTGGAGCATGCTTAAGGAATCCTTGACCCAGTGATCAATAGGCAGCGAAGGGAGGTGCCCTGCTGAATTTGTGATGACTCACAAGCAAGAAACTGTCAAAGATGTGAAGGCAAGGGCAGCTCTGACTGCAGCAAACATGAGATGGTGTTTAAAATCTGGACAGGAGTCAACAAGACAAAGGGAATTGCCAATATGGACTTCAGGAGAGTAGATTTCTGTTTATTAGAGACCTCTTGACAGGATGTCCTGGGAAACTCACATGAAAGGCAAAGAGGCCCAGGAGAGCTGGTTGATCTTCCTGGACAACCTCCTCAGAGCACAGGAGTGAGCAAAAGACTCGGGAGGATCTTACAGCTGTGTAGAATGACCCAAAGGGAGGCTGACAGAGCTGAACTGTCTTCAGAGCAGAGACAGACCAAAAGGCACAAGTGGGAACATGGCATGAGGGTGAGCAAAGACTAAAAGAAGAGCCCAGAAAAGCTGTGGATCTGCATCCCTGGAGACACTCAAACCCTGGCTGGATGTGGCCCCAAGCTTGACACTTGGCCTACTCTTCAGCACTTCCACAAGTCCCTTCCAACGTACGTGCTTCTGTTATTCTTTGCAAATTTACAGGCCAGCAGCCAGAGTAAGCATGGAGATCTCAAATAAACTCACATAATCATTCTTCAGAGTCAAACAGGCCAGCTTTCCAACAGCCAGGAGTCTGTCCAGATTTACAAAAAGAAACTGAATGAGCTCTGTCCTTTCGGGGGAGGGAGTAGACCCAGGCAGACCATGTCAATACCTGGGCTGAAACTTCCATCCCTCACTTTCAATCCACATTTCCCCAAAGGAGGGGCCTGGGCCATGCACACCAACATCTGTATCAGGCCTCTAACTGGCACCATTTGCCCAAACACAGAGTGAGGCAGGGGCTGCTGTAGGTCTCACTCACCTCTTTGGCACTGGTGAAGGCCACTCCAGAAAAGGCATATCTGTCAACCACAAGCGTGATCCCTTGGTGTAGTTTCTCTTTCATCAACGGTCTGAAAACCATGCAAGAGAAAAAGGAAAAATTAGAGTTACACTACTTTCATAGAGTCATAGACACTTTAGGTTGGAAAAGACCTTTGAGATCATCAAGTTTACAATTAACCCAGCTCTGCCAAGTCCTCCACTAAACCAGGTCCCTCAGCAGCTCATCTGCACACTCCATGAAGACATTTTCCCTAATATCCAATCTAAACCTCCCCTGGCACAGCTTGAGGCTGTTTACTCTTGTCCTGTCACTTGGGAGAAGAGACCGACCCGACCCTCTCTGCACCCTCCTGTCAGGGAGCTGTAGAGAGCCATCAGCTCTCCCCTGAGCCTCCTCTTCTCCAGGCTGAACACCCCCAGCTCCCCTCCCTCAGCCTCAGAGTGCTCCAGACCCCTCCCTGGCTCGACTACCCTTCTTGGGACATGCTCCAGCACCTCAATGACTTCCCTGAAGTGAGGGGCCCAGAACTGAACACAGAATTCAAGGTGTGGCTTCACCAGTGCCCAGTACAGGAGGATGATCCCTTCCCTCGTCCCACTGGCCACACAAGATTTATAGTGCTATAAAGGAAAGGAGTTAATTTAAAAGACAGCTCATGAGGCCAGTGTTTCTGTTAACGCTCATCATCATAACCAGTGATTGTTAGCAGCATCAGGGTTATCCGCGATGCCTATTGTGGATACATAGCTGTTTGTGTTCTGTCCTCTAACAGACATTTAGCAAATGCCCTTTCAAGACACCCAACTTCAGGGTGCCCCACTGCAGGGCACTGTTCTAGGCAGCCCCACTGCTCACAGGAAAGACCACAAATGAGCTGCATTCAGACACAAAAGGGAAGGGGACTAATCTGTTCATGTGGTGCAAGAGATCTGTGATACACTCTGCCTCGCTCACAGCATCTTTTCTTCACAATGACATTTCTTATTACGGCTCACTCATCTGCCTTACACCTTCCCAGTTTGCTTAGCACTGCCACCACAGCGGAATCAGCAATGATTTTTTTTTTTTTAATGAAAAACACTTTGCAGTAGAGATTTCCAGGTAAAAACAACCCCAACACAGATTTCCCTAGCTTCACATGTGAAGTCTGGGCCCAAAAGGACAGCCACTTAACACTGCACACAGCCTTTGGCTAGAGGAGAAGTTTGGACACGATTCCTTCCCCACTCTCTCACGCACAGACTGCCTTGCAAAGCAAGGTCTTCTCATTTAAAAAAGGCAGTAAATTCACAGTCTAGGCTGATACAGTCTCAGCTCAATTCCTGAATCCAGTACAGCACAGGGATTAAAAACATCACACCTGATGGTTTCAACAAACAAACCATGGGATTTGATCTAGGAAGTTTAAATCCAAAGCTGTAGGAGGTGCTAACAGTCCTTGAGACATCGCTTCCAGCCATACTTCCCTTGCTAAACAGGATCATACTCTTGCACCTACTGTACCCACTGCAAGCTAAAACCCCAGGGAGGATTCAACACCACACATTTTCCTTTTACAACTTAGCAGTGATGATCTTTACACGTGTTCCCAGCGGTTGGCAGAGAACAGCAGGTGAACGGTGTGGTCCTCCAGGTTCCTCTCCTTCAGCAGGTAGGAGCTGATCAGCCGCCCGATCTCCGTTGTTCTCTCTGCAGCAAACAAGGGGAGAAGGAGCAAACGCTGTCCCCAGCTGCTCTAGCCAAAAGGGTGTCCGTCTGTCGCGGGGGAACGTCAGTCGGTCTGGGATGGGGTGTATCCATCTGTCACGGGTGGGAGTAGGTCAGTCTGTCCAAGGGTGGGGGGGTTCGGTCTGTCTGTCTGTCACAGGTGGGAGGAGGCCGGTCTGCCCGCCTGTCACGAGTGAGAAGGAGATCGGTCTGTCTGAGGGTGGGGGTCGATCTGTCACGGGCCGGGTGTGCCACGAGAGCCCGCCACGGCG
>NW_010241670.1:0-21592 GCF_000690775.1 Eurypyga helias
GGCTGAACCCAGCACATCAGTGTAAACAAGTAGATCTATTGGAGTGTTTGAAAGATCAACAACACTACTCAATTAAATTATTTTTATAAAATATCAGATTAATTTAAATGCTGTCCTAGTGTATGGGTAGCATTCTACATGCTAATTCAAATTAATTTTGTGTAGCAGTTTTTACCCTTGAGATTTAAAATCTACCAACTCCTAATTTCACGGAAGACAGATACAAGTAAATGCAAGAGAAATGTCTCTATTAGCTGAATCCCGTGGCATTCCTCTGTTGATGCAGACACTGCAAATACTAATATTTCTTGGCTTCATCTTACTCCTAATGTAACCCATAATTTCATCTCTACCATTATTAAATACTAAGTCACAGTACAAATGGGAACCATGTCTTAATTACTTCATTTAATGGTTCATGTTATTGTTGTCAAAGAAGAGCAAATTTAGTGAGATTAAGAAATAACTGTTGCTTTCCGCTTGAAATATGTTGTGCTGTTTTTTAGTAAAGGTTTGTGAAAATCATAGTTTCTTAGCAGAACCTTGAAAGACAGCACACCTATCTACAAGGTTATCCCATTTTTATAGGCATGAATGAAAAAACTGTTTCTTTCAGAAATATTTTTCCTTTTGCATAATTTCTCCCTGAATTTGAATTTTAGTGATTTTTAAAATTACATTACATGATTCATAAGTCATATGCCACAGGAGAACAAATTGCATGCCTAGGAAAATTGTTCTTACTTCCATAGCTTTTCAAGACAGATATACATGGTGTTTGCTGAATTTATGAAATTTTATCTGAACTCTGACTTGTATTACTTTTTTCTCCCTAAAATTAATATTCCAATATGTTAAAAAAAATTGAAATAAATCATCATTTCTAACAAATACTAGCATTAGTAACATTAGTAAACCTTTAAGGAGGAAGTGCAAAAAGTCTACAAAAAAATACACTTTGTATAAATATAGGTTTTTTTTAATTTAGAGACTATGCAGTATGATTCAAGTCAGCTACTAGATAAAATGTATTAACATAACTTTTAAACCTTTCACTAGTACAAAATTTTAACAGTTCTCTTTTTAAGAATCTCCGTTTAATTTCTCCACGTTATCTTGGGGAGTGACCTATACATCAAAATAGTGAAGAGATTATAATAGTATGAAGTCTGATAGATTAATTTATGATGTTTATGGTATGCCCTAATGTTGCATATCAACACAATGAAAATCAGAGAAATATTTATACCTATGAAAAGAGATTAAAATGATACATTTTTGAAATTAAAATAAATTTAATACTAAAATAATCCTAAAGACCTAATTTATTTAAGGAACTGAAAATCTTAATTTTTTTTTTTTCAATAAAAGTGTAGGCAAAGCTAAAATGGTAAAATGAAGACTGAAGTTTAAAAGACATTACACTAAATACAAGTCCTCAAAGTAGTCTCAGGATTCATGTAAATCAAACACACACAAAATTATTATGCATTTAAAAAATTTATGAATTTGTTATAATTAATCACTTTGCTGAGTGTTGTCTTCCGTCATTGTTTCTACTGTCCTGACATGACTTAGTGTTTTTTTACAGTAGCATTCCATGCTGACTTCAGTGGATTTATTCTGTTTTCATGCCATGGTACATGAAATCAAGATCTGTCTCACTATATTTCCTCATTGCAAGTAAGGCTCCTAAGGAAGCAATGCCCTTTTGCAAGTTATTCGAAGTGTTTATCTAACATTTATTATGTTTATTAGTAAATGGTTTTCAATCTGAGTGTCAAATGTAATGTTTCTCTGTAAAAATAAATTATTAATGTTGTGTATATTATTTTCTCATACAACTGTTGAACTGGTGACATAAGTTCAGTATTGGCATCCATAACATTTCACAGTTTATATTTTAACTTAATAGTTCTTCATGTTTCTCTAAAGAATATTTATGTACTAAGAAAGCTGTTTTTATTAAACATACAAAAAGGAAAAAAATATTTATTGTAGGCTAGTCTTATTATTTACATGTTTTTCTTTTCTGATTCTCTTGTATGCCATTGCCACTTTTGGTAACTGATTTTGTAATTACAGTGAGCTAAGTAAATATTTGCATCTTCTAGTAGCAACCATAAATTGCATTCTAATTATACTCTGCATTCATAAGACTTGTGGAGAATGTTAATACATGCAGCTTGTATCAGTATTGTTAAAACAGGAATTTTTCACCATACAAATCCTGATTAGATGACAAAAACAGTGTTTTGTTTGTTTTGCATTGGAGGATTTTTTTTTTTTTTAAATCTTGTCAAAGCTAAAATATATGAGAAATACAGTTGCGTGTGTATAGAATGATTGCACAGAGGAGACTGAGAAAATAATAGATTTCATAAAAAGTGCAGTGAATCATTCCATGAAACCAAATTAATTGACAATAGCAGTTTTGCATTTCCCACCACAGGAGTTTTGACTGAAGTCTGACCACTGACAACAGCTGTCATTAGAAGCAAGACTTTAAATAGTGCTGGCAGTGTATTTGTTCATATGTTGCATAGATGAGAGGTGAGAGGCAGCCTGGTATAACTGGGGATAAAAGGCTTACAAATATAAGTCTTTTAGTATAAACAATCGTGTAAGAGTCTAATACTGTTGTGATGGATATCCTTTTGCTTGTGGACAGACCATGATGTACAAAATAATTTTCACTTGACGTTGGTTTAGACTAGTGTTTAGCAGTTAATAATCAGGAAAAAAAAAAAAATCATTTTTCATTTAAGAGCCCTTAAATGAGTCGTACCCTTCTGATCATTAGATTTAAAATTAATCTTAAATTAATGGTGAAATAAAGCCAACTGTACTCATGATAAGACAGGTGGAACTATTTCAGTTTTATCTAGTCTTTTCACTGTCTTCCTGCTTAGTTGGTTGGTTGGCTTTTTGCTGGTTTAAACGATTAAAACAAATCAATCTCTTTTTTTCACTTTCTCTGTATTGTCTTTGTAACATGACCCTTTGCACCACGCAATGCATATTTGCAAATAGCTTTCATGTAAGCCTCTTAGAAAGAACGCTACAGTCATAATGGCCTGAATTATTATGAGGCGAATCCTTACTGATTGTGAAAGAAATCGTGAGTCCTTGAATGAAAATGATGTTAAATAGAAGGTCTCACAAAGATTTCCAGAGGCCTTTTCCAGGTTACTTTTTTGTCACATTAAATGCTTAATTTTGTTATCCGTTTCAACAAAATTTTGGACTTTGAGGTTTTAATAGTTACCAAAGTAGTGATTTTTTTTCTCATTATTCACATACAGCTAGTTATGTTTTTGTTCCCCCCAGCAAAACTTTCTGTGGCTACTAACCCTTTTTTGGGGGGGTAGAGTCTAGAGTAGGCGATGAAATAGACCAATGTTTAGATATAAGGCACACTAAATCTTTTGTGGTGTTTTCCCATTTTTCCTGTACAGAAATGTAATTTAGACAAAGCCTACACATTTTTTACATTTGTTCTGGCCTTCTGAACTTACAACATCACAGCTGGACTATTGCTTGTTTAGTCTCACCAGGAGTCTGACTTGTGTGATACACTTGGAAGTAATTCCAATATTCAAGGCTTTGGTTGGACATACTGTACACTCAGCAATCAGTACTTTTATATGAAATTTATATGCACAGTACATATATATGAAAAACAGACCTGTGTGCAATAGTCATATACTGAAAGGATAATAGCACAGGAGCAAGGTAGTCATGGTAGAAAGAACATTAGCCTGGATTTTCTCAAATGACCTTACAGAGTCGAGGTTTTTGACCTCTCTGTAACATGAGAACAAGAAGACATTCTTATAATATATCCACTCTTTCACTCCTATTTATTATGTGTATAAAGTCATGTGTCTTTTATTTAAGGAAAAAAAAAAGTTGAAAAATGGAACAAGTCCATATTTAGCAAATATTTTAACACTACATTATCTTTCATTCATGCTAATGGATGAAGTTTGCTAAAGACTTCATCTCACACCTAAAGTACTAATAATCAAAGGGATTACAGCTTTTAAACTTTTTTGATGCTAATGTGATTTTATCTATATTGAAAAATAATGAGAAAAATGCTAGGATTATACTACATCCTGAACTATTAAAAAAGGATGTGAACAGAATTATGTTCAAGCGAAGGAGTGGGGACATATGCAAGAGCTATTGTGAAGTCTTTCTAATAGCTGACATTTCTGAATCTACAGAAAAAAAAAAGTAGTAGTAGTCTGAATTATATATTTTTCTTTGTTTTCATCTGCATGGCAGACAATCGTGGCTGTTTTCAATAAATAATTATGTTTCTTAATTCATAAAACCTACAGAAAACAACATTAATTGGAATGTAAAAAAAAAAAAAAATTAGATATGTTTGTGAACTATAAAGTAACAAATTTATTTCAGTTGTAAAATTTTCTTCTATTGCATGCCAGAGAAAGAAGTGGATGAATTTAATAATGTAGGCATAAGATAAGGACCGTGCATCAAAGAAAATTCCCTACTGAGAGATTTATGGCTTCACTCTCATAGTTGCACACAGCTTTAAGTCCCCTGTGAAGAAAGTGACATTGAGAGGAGATCTCTATACAGGACCAATATTTAGATTCATAAGGTTGTTCTTAGCACATGAGCAAAACTTTTATTTCATGAGATATTGCTGGAACATCATTCTATTTAAAGACGGTCTGATAAGCAAGTGGTCTTGCATTCTGCATATTCTGTTTATTTTAGATTAATTAGAAAATACTAAGGCAAGTCAGCAAAGCATATGAGCTAATTGTGATCGAAATGTTTTGATGCCTTAGCACATGTTTAGTACACTTATTTTAGTGCTTGCCCATGTTCTAAACATGCCATACCTTGTGTAAATTCTTGGAGCAAAAATGTTTCTTGAAGGGTTGTCATAGTCTGACATTTTTGGAGGATCTCTGAAGGAGAGGTATGATGTTAGCTAGCTGCCTTAATCGAAGGTTTGAGAGTAGAGTAAGTTGCACTATAAATGCATGCAATTATATGTATACACACAGACACACACACAGAGCCTTCTCATGCCTAGCTTGTAAGCCTATTTTAAAAAGAAACAGACCTCTGCTTGTGTTATTAATTAAAAAAAAAAAAAAACCTTTCAGGAAAACACGTATGTTATTACTGATATTGTCTTTCCTTTCACTGGAATCACAATTCTCATAAATATATTAAAAAAAAATATATATCTACTCACTCATTCTGAAAGTTCTGTGGGGTTAATTCACCTAAAACCATAGAATCTCCACATTATTCAGTGGTGGATGCTAATCCCTAGTTGAAGGTGATCACCTCTTGTTTTTCCTGTGTCTTTCACATGAGAGAATGTGAATGACTCGTGTAAACCAGTCTAGATACTTATGGGCATTGAGTCTAACATGTTAGAGAGATACAATACTCTTCCATCTTTTTATTTAAAGCTGTCATCCGTGGGATCCTGTAGAGTCCAGTTCCAGAGGTTATATCGACTATATCAGCTTTTCTTGTTTGTTCCTGATAATCCTAATTTTACTACTTTCACAGGACAGGTTTCATAACTTCACACAGATATTTGTATTCTGAAAAAGGCAATAAAGAAGCAGTATGAACATCTGAAATTCCATATAATGATTTATAGATGACCACTATAATTTAATTCTTCCAATTATGTATCAAGTTGACCTACTAAGTAGCTACCTGTAGTATGAAAGAAGGAATTTTTTAAAATATTTTTTTTATTAAAGGTGCTACTCCTTCTGGAAATAATGTGGTAAGGAAGCTGAGTAGAATGCATTCCCCATCTGGCTTCCATACATAATGTCATCATTAGAAAGCATCTTTTACAATATTAGTTAGGCTCAGCAGATTTTTTACTAATGCTGACTTTCTTATGTATTCAGCATCTAAAATGTATGAAAGATCCTCATTACCCTTTACTAAATTTGTATAGGTTTTGTAGTAGGAATAATAATGGTTAACAAGTTGATACTAAAAGGAATAAATCTTTAAATTATTTAACTGTAGAGGATCTGACTCAAGAAAAAATGAGAAAAGTCTCCACAAATTTCTAATGAATGAAAATGACCTTTTTTAGCTAGTAATTTAATTTCAAATTCCCATCTGGTTGCCCTAAGAGCTTTTAAGATAGGCGAGAATGCAGATATTCCTGTTGCTCACCAGGTGTCCAATTACTGGTCATCAAAAGAAAGCACCCTTGGGCATTTAGTAATATCATCTTTAGTGACATCAAAGGGAACAAAGAACAAATATCCAACATATGTAAAGCACATCATAGAAAGAAAATCCGTATGTAACATGGCCTTACAGACCAGGGAAGAAAAAAGCAAGCTGTAAGGTGTGCACAAACGTGAAAAAATGACCACAAACCTTTTAAGGTATGGAGGATGAAACCATCAATCTCAACCTTTTACTCTGCCAGGTCAAAGACTCAGGATGTCAATGACTGACTCTAAACACTGGTATGCTGGACTGAGTGAAACTGCAACCTTAATTGGATAAGCTTAATATTAGAAAAAATGGTAGTAACTTAAAAGTTTATGTGTATCTCATTTTAACTATACTTACTACTAAGACAATAATAATTCTTTGATAGGATTGTTAAGGCCTTAATTAGACTGACAGTAAGTTCTTGCCTTTGCATACAACATAAACCTTTTGCCCATATCAAAATTTTAAGTATAACAAACAGCTAAAATTCAAACAACCTTTTCTATAACTTGGATGGAAGACATTAACACATAGTGAAAACTAGTTTTTTGTATGTTGGATTTAGATGTACATATAACAGTTAATGGGATTTCTTGGACCACTAAATTTGTTAATAATTTGTTAATTAATGCTGTAACAAGCTCTTCGTTACAACCTCAAATATACAGGCTGCCCAGAGATGTTGTTAAGTCTCCATTTTTGACCAATACTCAAAATTTAACTGGGTACAGATCCGAGCAGCCTGATCTACATAACCCTGCTATAAGCAAGGGTTTGGACTAAATGATATCCAGAGGTGCCTTCAAATCATAAAAATTACCTGGTTCTGTGAAAACCAAGTGTCTTAATTTAAAATAGTTCAATGAAGTTAATGAACAGATTTATTTTTAAATTAGCTGAGAAATTTGGGGATTTTTCTTAACAAAAGAGTATACTATATTCATCAATACTAAAGAATAACTATCAAAGTAAGAAACTGTATTCAAATAACACTTTAAAATGATAATTATTATTCCAAGGTTGTACTGACTTTGACAAAAACCTGAAGCTCATAAACTTGGATTAGAGAGAAATCTTCAAAAGCAGAAAGTGGTGACAGTTTTGATGAACACTTGTTAATGTCAAGATAAAGTTCAAAAGTCCTTAAGGATGCACATAAGTGGAGCTGAAAAATGTGAAAAGTAAGTAAGACTTGCCAAAGAGTCTTTTGTTCTATACTTAAGAAATCATAGTCACAATTAATTTAGGAGTCAAAATCAAATTTAGGAACAAGCTATAAAATAAATAAATAACATTTGAATTTCCAGAAAAATTAAAGCACTTATTTCAGCTATTTCATAAAAACTGATACATTATAAAAAGAGGAAAGCTGGCAGAAGTGAATATATATCCAAGTGAGAAATTGCTCAACATTCATAAATCAGGCAAAGACACACCAGGACCTGAAAAGATAAGGACAAGGAAATGTTTTCAATTACATTACAAAGAAAACCTTATCTTCTATACTAGGTTCTGGAATAGTTCTACTACCACTGTTTTACTAAGAAAACTGTTTGAAAGAGTAAAAACTGGACTACATATGGAGGTAAAGGTCTTGCATCTAAATGCTAACTGCAATCAGTCTTACAAACCCCCCTGGGTAAAGCTTAACCCATAACTTGCCTCTGAATTTTTTGACAGGCTGAAGATTACAGATAGATATCCGTATGAAATGTTAAAAAGGTAAAAGATGACTTGAGTTAGTAACTAGTCACATTTTAATCTTAAATGTTTGTTTATAATAATCATAATTTTTGTGCCTTAATACCATAAATGAGCTACATAAGAAGTGAACTTTTGAAAACTAGAGTTTAATTATCTAATCAGTGTTGTGAAATATCTGACAAGAGAGATTAAATTACTTTAAATGTGGCATTTGTTATTATCCCTCTCACTCACTAATCTAATATGTTAAAATTACTTTTCCAGTTACATGTGCAATTTAGTATTGATTCAAAATAACTCCAATTCAATGTACATTAAAAAATAATTGCCTTAAAATATTCTTTGTAAACTATCTACTTCTCATACTTATTTCATTCAAAGATATACAGAAACTCACTTCTGCAAAAAGCAATATTAAATCCAATTATTACATTTTATTTAAAATCTCAGCATTATTTTAATTTCACTGCTGGGTTATATTTCATGGTAAGTCACCACTAAGAATTGCAGGAATAGGAAACAATTATCTGTTGTGTGTCTAGATTTGAGATTATCAAATAATAAAATCCTGTGATTTTCAGCGACAATTTTCAGGGTTGTGACTTTGTTAAGATCATTTTAATAATTACAATGGAAGTACAGAAAGAATAATAAAACATAATAGATCTTACATAAATTATCTAGTAGAGCATAGATAAATGTACCCACACTACCAATTCAGACCTGGAAGACTGGATAGATGAAGTGCTCAGGTATAGTGAGTGATTATGGACTATATATAATATAGGAAAAAAAGAGAAAATTCACCTGACTTTTTCTCAAAAACAAGATGTTTTTTCAGATGAAGACTTTCTGAACAGAAATACTATTTAGTAGAGTTCACTGCAACTCACTGCTAATGAATTTTACTTTCAGATGGTTAGTTGCTCTCTCACATTTCTACATATCTACCTCTGTCAGCTAGCAGTGAATGTAGTTTCTTGACACTTTCCATCATGACAGACCATATGATTTAACTCTTGATGTAAATCGTGTTCCTAAAGAACCCCTTTCTAAGTTTTTGCATTACTATGTACACAGCGTCATTAGATAGAGAGAATTGCTGTCTGTTTTGTTTGCACAATGTAAACTTGTAAATGGATTTTGCATACCTGCTTCCTTTTCTTTATTTTCTCTTGAATCTAGTGTTCTCATTTTTATCAATTTAATGGTCATATGGCTCAGCTCTATGCACTGGGAAATCTTTTCGCGTTCTTTCAGAAGTAGGAAATACATACCACTGTTTCTTTCTGACAATGATTTCCCTTTTTTGCTTAACAAGTCTTTGGGAATAATGAATTTTTGAAGTGAATTACTGAATGTCAGATGAAGTTCTTGTAAATATTTTTCCACTTTTATTCTGTGCTTTGCATTTCATATATTTGCAGCATGGGCACACTCTCGGTGGTGTGTGAATTTTACTATAATCGGTGTTATATTAATAAATATTTATTTTCCTTAATTTTTTATTCTGTATTAAAATATTAGTATCTCACATTTGGTACAATCACTAAGCAGAATGTTGAACATCACATTTTTGACACATAAAATCAAACACATGTATTTTAGGATTCTCACAGCTGGAACATACACATGTCCAATCTAAATCAGACAAGCTGAATAATATACCTTGAAACTCAGTACTAAGCACTTTGTTATTCTGCATTAGTTTGAAAGCTTTCTCCACAGATTAGCTCTAGGTTAAAAAGCATGGAGGATTTTCCCACAAATTTCTGTTTACTTCAAACTGAATTTTATTAAAGTGATGTCAGGGTTTTTAAGTTTGTTTATATCTTATTTTTATCACATTTATGAATTTGTGAATAAATTGTTATATATTGTAGAGTCCTGGCTGTGTGTTCAAAAATTCACTAGGCTTCTCTGAGGTGCCTGTGTGTCTTAAAAAATATAATGCTCAAATAAAATGAACAAAAAAGCCCTTCCAGTTTCTGTATATATTTACTCTGGTGATTTACTTGTGTGGGTATCATTCTGACTTTGAAAGTGCACTGCTTACTGAATGAACAAGAACCAGTTTTCTGCAAAGGGTTCCAGCCCTGGGCAACGTGCTCTGATAGCAGTTCAAACCTTAGACTGCCTCATTTAGAAGATAAATGTTATTGTGAAATATTTTATATACATATACATATATGTATATATATGTATATATATGATGGGTATATATATACCCACTGCCCCATGACCCAAGTGACACTTATTTTTCACAAACTGTCAATGTTTATATCAACTACATTGATGGCTTTCAATGGACTATGCATATTTTATTCTCTTATATGTGATCAAGGATGACTGTATCATATACTCCTAGAAGATTTGGAAGATAAATAAATTTGATTTTGTAGTTCTGCCCATCTTCTAAAGGAGATAACAATGAAGTTTTATTTTCATTTGAGTTCATCTCAAGACCCAGTTCAGGTGTTGAGATAACTGAACTCTGGAAAGATCCAGTTTTGTCTGACATAGCCTAGAAAAGTGTACCACCGTATGCTGTATCCAGGTATAAGAGTAACAAGCACACACCAGGTTTTAGTTCTGAAACTGAATAACAAAAATCTTGATGCATGCCTTATCAAACATATGTACAAGATTGAAGAGAATAATACTAAAAGGACTATCCTGTCACCTTCTAAAATGAAAGGTGTAATTCAAAATCTTTTTGCTGTGTATGTGTTCTTCCAGCTTGATTTACTTCTGTACATGAAGACTTCCAAAGGTATATTTCCAAAATTGTTCTAACTTCCTGAACTTGTCTTAGATAAATAAGAGTTAAGGATAAAAAAACCTGGACTACTGTAGATTTATATATCAATCATTATTTTTTCAATAGTCTTCCGGGTCCTAAGTATTTCACATCATATACAGAATAATAAATAACAAGTATTTTGAGACTGCAATAAGACTGAAGAAAGTAAATTAGTATATAGCATAATTTTTAAATGTTGCAGGCAGTTTATATCCATTTCTAACATTAGTTTGGTCAAGTGAAAGCTAGATGATCAAGAATTATCCAAAGTGTAAGTAAGAGGTGGGTTGGGTTTTTCAGATGCAAAAGTTTAGAGGAGAACTTTCAATGCCAAGTTACCAGAAAATACAGTATTTACTTAATTTAAGTTAAGATTAATAACTGAGATAATAGAATAGGCATGTGACATGAGAAGGCATTTAGTTCCTGGTTTGTTCAATCTGAGTTCCCACCTGGCTAAGCCCTTTTTTAAATTTAATTGTCTAAATTGTAAGTTATGAAAGATTTTGGGTCCTGATCAGTGTTTTTTTCTATAGATGTTTATCTGAATCAAATTTTACTCTTTATTTAAAATTCATACTCACTTCTTATTTTTTATTTTTTTTAAATTTCTATTCCTTAGGCATGTAATTATCATTTACATACATTTCATTTTGCTGTAGAACATTTTACATATCATACCTATATTTAGTTATTATTCATCTAGCCTTTGTACTGTATAATTAAATTGTTAAATACATTTCTTTATTACCAGGAAAGCCTAGGTGCAGGTTCTTTACACTGCTGTTGTTTCTAAAGTAATATCTAAATCTCAAGATAGGCTTTCATTTTTACCTACTTCATGATAGGCTTTATTCTGCATTATAAATGATAAAATATGAGGGCACTTAGGGAAAAAAAACCAATCATTTCAGCTCAAAAATGAATGTAAATTAAACCGTTGTGCAGTATCTGAGTTATCTAAACACCTGCAAAATTGAAAGTATCAAAAGTTTAAATTTTTTACCTTTTCCTGTACTTCAGTCCTATGTCTCCCATGGGCCATGCTTACATTCTTGTATTTCTGCACTTATGTCACTGCTTCTTTGCTAGAGAAAGAGTAAAAAGAACAACTACTACAGGTAACAGTTAAAGATACTTTGAATTTTCTGATACTCCCCATATCTGACACAACTATAGTAGGTCTGATTCAGTGTGGTAACTTTAAATTCTCTCTGGTAGATATCTTTAAATAATAAACACCAAAACCTTCTCATAATTTAAAAAAAAAATCCTTCTTTTGAGTTTTGGATTGCAGTTATTAAATCTCAGAGGTCTACAGGTAACAGTTAAAGATACTTTGAATTTTCTGATACTCCCCATATCTGACACAACTATAGTAGGTCTGATTCAGTGTGGTAACTTTAAATTCTCTCTGGTAGATATCTTTAAATAATAAACACCAAAACCTTCTCATAATTTAAAAAAAAAATCCTTCTTTTGAGTTTTGGATTGCAGTTATTAAATCTCAGAGGTTGCTGATTTAGAAAAAAAAAATTGTTCAGAGATGCAGTTATGCTGATTCCTACAGTTAGTTCATGGCACTTTTCTGTACTGGTTTAACAGGTATGTCATTAGTATTGGAAGAGAGGTCTAGGAAAATGGTAACACATTAATGGATAGACAGCCATAAATTTTATATATATGCGTATTGAGTTGTCTGAGTGCAAAGCAATTTGCATCTGAAAACCTCAGTCACAGTGGACGACAACATAATGTCCATGCTTAATATTTGGTAATTAAGTTGATACAATGGAACTTTATAGCTTCAAGGCTGTAGTGGGTTAAACTTGGTTGGCTATCAAGTGCTCACCCAGCTCCTCTCTTACTTCCCCTCCTCAGCAAGATGGAGAGAAAATAAGATGAAAATGATTGTGTGTGGAGATAAGGCCAGAGAGATCATTCACCATTACCTCCATAGGCAAAACAGACTCAATTTGGGGAATATTATTTCCAACTCATAATGGAGTAGGATAATGAGAAACAAAAACAAAACTAAAAAACCTCTTGTCCTCCCCCCACTCCCCTGCAACCCTCTTTCTTCTTATCCTCAACTTCACTCCTTCATTCATTGCTCTTCTGGCTCCTCTCTCACAGGTGTTACAAGGGAATGGGGAATACGGTTGCAGTCAGTCCGTAGGCTTCATCTCTGCCACTCCTTCCTTCTCACACTCTTCTGCTCCAGTGTGGGTTCCCTCCCACGGGATACAGTTCTCCAGAATTGCTCAGACTTGAGTCCTTCCCACAGTCTGCTCTGCAATGGTTTTTTTCCATAGGGTACAGTCCTTCAGGAACAGACTACTCCAGTGTGGGTCCACAATGGGACACAGTTCCTGCCAGAACACATGCTTCTGCATGGGCTTTCCATGGGCTGCAGTTTCGTTCAGGGAATATCAGCCTGCTGTGGCACATGGCCCTCCATCAGCAGCAGTGTGGACATCTCCTCCAGTGTGGTTGTCCATGAGCTGCAATGGGACAACCTGCTTCATCATGGTCTTCTCCATGAGCTGCATGGGAATCTTAGGTCTGGCACTTCCTCTCCCTCCTTCTTCACTGACCTTGGTGTCTGAAGCATTGTTTCTGTCACCTTTTTCTCACTCTTCTCTCACAGCTCCTGGACACTGGTTTTCACCCTTTCTTAAATATGTTATCACAGAGGCCATACCAGTACCACTGATGGGCTCAGCTTTGGCCAGTGGTGGGTCCATTTTGAAGTCAGCTGAAAATGCCTCTGTCCAACGTGGGAGCAGTTCCTGAGTTCTTCTCATAGAGGCCCCCCCTGCCACCAAAACCTTGCCATGTATACCCAATACACAGGTCACTGTTATAGGTGATATAGATATGGGTGTACGTATAGTTATAGACTAGATAGATAAGATAGATGTAGATGTCGATGTCATCGTGATAGGATAGGCACAGATGATATAGACGATCTAGACATAGATAGATGATCTAGATCTAGAAGTAGATCTTGGACTCTCATGATTATGTCCATAGGTTTCATGATAGCTTCCTGAGAACAAAATCCTCAGCTCACTTGATGCAGGGACCCAAGAGGCAATAAAGGACAGAAAGGAAACGTTTGGATTGCATCTGTTTTCTCCAAAGTCATGGATTGTGAAAGGAGCCTGGGAAAACTGTCCTTACTGTTGTCTTTGTAAGAATCTTGACTTGTAACTTTTAAATCTCTCGCACACCACTTCAAGCAAACTGTTCAGCTTGACAATGCTGACCCACATTACAGCTTCTACAGGTGCAGGATAAATTCTCAGTACTCAGTGCTCTTCTGCCTTCATTGTAAAGCACTGACATATTTGTCTTTGCTTATTATCAAACACAAACTGATTTCCCTTATTTAATTTATATTAACAAATTAAGTCACTAAATATATTTTCCAAGGATTTTACATGTCAGTTACGATTTTAGGGAACAAAGGTACAAAATGGTGATTTTTTTTCTTTTTTCCAAGTTTTTAATTTCCTTTTTTTACTTTAAAGCATTTTGTTTCAGGTGTTCTATTTCTTGTAACTACTTCTTGAGGTAGACTTTTCCATTACAACCACTCCTTTTATGTGGTCTTATATTTCAGGAGTGTCAGCTTCATTAAGAAAGCTGTATTTATGTGCATGGAGGGAGCTTGTGAGTTCAGCTTCTAACAATGATAATCTGTTTCCAGATAACTGATCACTCTTATGGCCCTTCTGCAGTCCCTGACTGACAGCTCCTGCTTATTTCTGAGCTTAGTGGGTAGCTGGCAGCTCTGTGATTTAGAGAAAAAAGGTCTCACCTTCCCAGCATGAGGTATCAGCCAACTCTCTGTGGCTCCATTGTATTTTAAACAAAGGGAGATTACAAGTGAGTGAAGGTCATCTCTTGCTTCTACATTGTGCAGCCAGTGCTGTGCAATGGAACAGGCCGGAAATCTAGGTCCCTGTGGCACTCATTGTGACAGGATATGTGACACCTGCTCACCTTGGTAGAAAATATCTCATTGTTCTATTTGACTAACTGCAGGATCATACCGAGTCTTCAGACATTTCTGAGATAAGCAACTCATTGCCACTCACTGAGGGCTGCTAAACTCCCGTAGGCTATGGCAGCTACCACATAATGTCATCTGTTGTTTATTGTCTTTGTCATGGAAAAGGACTTTTTCTATCTGCCTCAGTTCTTTTCTTCCCAAGCTACAAGGCAGCTGAGCTCCCATAGAATCAGTCACAGGAGCACAATTACCTAGCTCATACCTGATGCAGAATTCAAGTGCTGCATAACAAAACCGAAGTGATATATCCTTCATGTTTATTACATCTACTGTTTCAAAACAAGTGATTTCTGCAATGTGTGTAACAGATTTGATGTCTTGTTCATACATATGCCATAGTAATTAAAGAAAAAGAATTTTGTATCTTGCAAGAACAAACCAACAACAAAAAAGTGAACAAACCCCAAAACTCTCTCCCCACACCCCGTTATTTTAGCTAGTGAGAGTGAAAACACTTTCAGAATGTCACAGAGGAGTGAAAAGAGTGAAGTTCCCTTACTGCAGAGGGAATGCTAGGAATTGCATAAGGCTTTGTTTCTATCTTTTGCGTGTGGAAAAATAAAACTGTGCTATATCAAGTTGCTTTTTAATGCATTGACATTTACAGTTTTTGACCTTAGCCTTAACTTTTAAGAATTTTTTTTTTTTTACTGTTTGTTCAATCAAAGTCCCAAGAGCAAAGTTTTCCTTCCCTCTTTCCCCCTTCAGAACAGATGCACTTGACTTGTATTATTTTAAAATACATAACAGAACTGTACAGCATAACCAAAACTATTTTTAAAAGATTCTACCATTGGGGATCAACTTCAACAATGTTTTTCTCTTAGTAATTTACACATTTTACAAGAATCAATTGTTTGTTGATACTGTTTGTGTACCAGACAGACTACCATTCTTTAAAGCTATTCCATTTACAATGTCTCTTATTTCTGTATTTTTACTATTGCATCTTAGATGCAACTGCTATTCTGTTGTGATTGTAATCACTAGGCAAAATACGACTAAGTGTTTTTTGTGAAGTCAAGGGGGTAGAATGAAGACATGCATCCAAAGAAATGCATAGTAATAACTTAAAATTAACCAACTTGGAAAGTTTTATTTTTTAGAGTCTGAAAAGAGTAAGCCCAAGGCACACATTTTTAATTTATAAAATTCATTGAGGCAGAAAGACATTCAGCATGATTTCTCTCCTGACACCAAGTAATCTCCAGGTGCTGAACTCCCTTCAAAGTACAACTGCAAGGTTGCCTGTGTGCTGTGTGCCCCAGGCTTGGAAATATCTAAGTAAATTTGGCATCCTCTAGAGGTGAGCTAGCACATCAAATTAACTGTAAAGTTTCGTTGTTTAATTGTGCCTGATTTGTCTTTGCTCAATTGCTTCCCATGTCTGCAGACTTCTTTTCAGTTCTCCAAAGAAAAAATAATTATCCATGGTTCTTTTTAATATATATTTTAACCAGGGTGGAGGAGGTGGGGGGTGGGGGATGGCAAGTTGTTCAGTCCCTGGCTTCTAATATTCTTAAAAAGCCAGGCTGGGAGAAGTTAGAGTTACAGTGTGTTTTCTGCCTACATATAAGGAGGAGAATTTCAAGAATAGCTTCCCATTCCAGACTTTTCACTTATATATTTGATGTACATCAACATGCAAAAAAGATTTGACCTGTTGCCCTTTGTCAGTGATGTGGCCATGGGAAGGGCTTCTGTAGAACTGCACGGAAGGTTCCGCAGTTCAATGGTTAAGGGATCAAACAAAGATGCTCTGGCTGGAGACAGCAGAAATGCAGGTTCAGACTGAAGTTCTGTTAAGTGTCACATCATGTGAAAATAAAATCACATGCATACTCCTGCCCAGTAAAATAAGATGGGTGTTCATCTGTAGCCTAATAACCCAGCTTAGTGAGGTGCTGAGGCCCCTCAAATACCACTACCTTCAACTGCGCAGCACCTTTAGCACACGGCTAAATCTTGCCACTGTCTGTAACCAGCAGCATACCACTGGTATTTTCAGCACCATGTATGTGCTGCATTTGATTTTGAACTCGTGAGGTGTCACTCACCTCCGTAGCTGACTGCTAACCAGGACTGCAGGATCAGATCTAGAAAGAACCAGACCATCTGTCCATACAAATACTCAGTTAACAAGTGACCACAGACATTAGCAGTGAGAAAGACTATACAAGACTAATCTAGTTTTGGATAGTGACTCTGAGATTAGGGAAAAAAAAATTAAAATCTCTGCTGAATTTCAAATTTCACTTTCTGTCCTCTTTTCTAGTAACTTTTTTAAAGCTAAAACATCATTAATGGTACCATAATTACAACATGTTTTCACATTTACCATGCTTAAATGCAGAAAAGACTGTGTGGTAGATTAGTCGTAACATGTTCCAGATTTGGCATAACTTTCTAGAGTACACTTGAACCAGTGTTCAAGTGGAGGCAACTGGGACAGCTTCACTGTGCTGCGACTACAGACCTGTAGAACAGTGGACTGCAATAAGCAACATTTGGTTGAGTTTTTAAGTGTATGGTGACATCAGCACTTAGATTGAGGCCTACACATGCTCCAAAGTTTATTTTTGGCAAATTTGCTGATGAAATACATCCAAGATCTTAAGCCCAAATGGCAGCTGCATTTCAGCCCTAGTCAGGGAATTTTGTTGAAGTGGAAAATATGAAATCTCACTTATAAGGATTTCATAAGTAACAATTTCTTTTCTCTCCCTCCTATGCTTTCTTTTTCTGTCACCCAGAAGATGACTGTTTTACTGAATCCCTTGTTTCTTTTTATCCTCTATTCTCATCAAATTCCAACTAAGAGCATTGATAACAAAAGTTACTGTCATCCTAGAAAACATGGCTTTCTGAATCTCTGCCACTAGATGCAGTACATCAATGTTAGAAACTATTTTATTTAATAAAAATAATAATACCTTTGTGTTTCCATTTCAAACACCACACACACTCTCCCCAGTCTGAAGCACCAAAGCCTTAGGCTTGTAAAATTTATCATTCTGTCTTGATCATGAAAGAATAGTAGCACTCATTATTGACAACAAGCAGGTGAGCGGATATCTAATAAGACACCTGGCTAGCAAACAAAGAAATTCACAAAAGTACGTAAGGATGAATGTGAGCAACAGTAGAATAAGAAAAAGTGTGACTCCTTACATTCTTATCTTACTCAAGTAAACAAGCAATGCTTTCCTATCTTAACTTTTTATGTCACTTCCCAAACAACCACAGGAAGGAGAAGGATGGGAAAGGACTCAGTAGACATTACTGCCCAATGTCTTAAGGGATGGGCTTAAAAAGCTGTTCACCTCATTCATATCCCCAGGTCTACACATTTAATTCATTTTGGAATTGGTAGGCAGTGGGAAGGTTGTTCTTTCAACATTACTTCATTTTGATTCCCTTATATATAGTTAATTGATTACCAAATGTCTTAAGTTCCTTTGGCTTTGCAGGAACAATTCTCTAACATCTTTTCTGATTCAAATTTTTATTTTTCTTTTTTACAGTTTCATCACTTCTATGACTTCTTTCAGTTTGTTAGAAACTTTTCTATTTGTCATCCATGCTTTATTTATCAGTGTCCTAATAAGAAACTGTGGCCTTGCTAAGAGGTCTTATTGAAGAACTACAAAGATAAAATAGCACGTACAGTCTATGGATTTATGATACATTAGAATGAACTAATTACCACAGATTTCTATTGCAATTAAAAAAATCTATTACAATAATAGTAATAACAATAATTAAAAAAAAATTAAACCACTCAAGGGCATGCAAAGATACACAGTTGGAGAGTTTAACCTTTTCTTACCTGATTACTATGAGTCTTCTCCTGGGATTCGAAACATTCCTGGGAGTAGAAAACAGGTCCCTCCTTGCGGGGGGGGGAAAGGCGAATCTCCTGCCATCCTCCCTTGCCTCCCCAGTTACCATTGTGCAACCTGTATGGGGCTTTGGAAATTGAGGGCCAGGCCAATGAGGATGGAAAGGAAGGTCTATCTGGAAGACATCCAGGGTGAGTCACTCATCCCTACACCTTAGGACTAGTTCAATCAAGAATAAAGGAAAGTAATCGTGGTAGGTGATTCCCTTCTGAGGGTAACTGAGGGTCTCGTATGTCAACCAGATCCCTCCAACAAGGAAGTCTGTTGCCTCCCTGGGGCCCAGGTTAAGGGTATTAGTAAACTCCCTGGTCTGGTGCGGCCCTCAGACTACTACCCGCTTCTGGTCATCCAATCTGGTAGTGACAAGATCACAGAGAAAAGTCCAAAAGCAATTAAAAAGGACTTCAGGTCACTAGGGAGATTGGTGGCTGGATTGGGAGCACATGCAGTGTTTTCCTCGATCCCTTCAGTGGCAGGGAAGTATACTGAAAGCAACAGGAAAACACAACTAATTAACACATGGCTTAGAGACTTGTGCCAACAACAGAATTTTAGGTTTTTTGATCAAGGGGAGGTTTACATGGCACCGAGTTACTGGCAACAGATAGGGTTCAGCTATCACAAAGGGGAAAAAGGATCTTTGCTCAAGAATTGTCAAGGCCCATAGAAAGGGCTTTAAACTAGATTCAAAGGGGGAAGGAGATGGGACTGGACTGGCCAGAGAGGGGCTCGTGCACAGCATGCCGGTGCTTGTGGGACGGTGCACTGGTAAGGCCATTCAATCTGACGTTTCAGTTGAGGTGGGGGGATGGGGATGCATCCACCTGGGGAATAAATCAGGTCAACCAAGCTTGGCTCCAAGAATCCTTAACTACCACCAAGAAAATAACGAAAAGGTGGGCCATCCTGGGGCTGCGTATGACAATGGTGTATCCTCCTGCTCTCTTCCAGGAAAATCTGCATGCTTGGCCACCTCTCTGAAATGCCTAATCACTAATGCACACAGTATGGAGAACAAGGAGGAGGAACTAGAGATCTGCATGCGCTCTCAGGGCCATGATCTCATTGCAATTACTGAGACATGGTGGGACAGCTCACAGGACTGGGACATTGTCATGGATAGCTATGTCCTTTATAGGAAAGATAGGTCAGCAAGGCAAGGTGGTGGAGTTGCTGTTTATGTGAGAGAGCAACTGGAATGTATCAAGATCTCCCTGGGGGTGGATGAAGAGCATGTTGAATGCTTGTGGGTAAGGATTAAGTGGCAGACTAATATGGGAGACACTATTGTGGGTGGAGACACTACAGGCCACCTGATCAGGATAAGGAATCTGCTGAGGCCTTCTACAGGCAGCTGGAAGTAGCCTCAAAATCACAGGCTCTAGTTGTCATGGCGGACTTCAATTACCCTGACATTTGTTGTAAAAGCTACACAGCCAGGCATGCGCAGTCCAAGAGGTTCCTCCAGTGCATTGACAATAATTTCTTAATGCAGTTGGTGGAGGAGCCGACAAGGAGAGGAGTATTGCTGGACCCTGTACTAATAAACAAGGAGGGACTTGTCGAGGATGTGAAGGTAGGGGGCAACCTTGGATGTAGTGAACATGAGATTATGGAGTTCAGGATCATATGCAGCAGGCACAGAGCCACAAGCAGGATCACTACCTTAGACTTCAGAAGGGATAACTTTGACCTCTTCAAGGACCTGTTTGGGGAATTACTGTGGGATAGGGCTCTAGAGGGTAAGGAGGCACAAGAGAGCTGCTTAATATTCAAGTGCCATTTCATCCAAGCTCAATACTGGAGCATCCTGAAGAGTAAGAAATCAAGTAAGAGAGCTAGGAGACCTGCATGGATGAACAGGGAGATAATGAAGAAACTGAAGTAGAAGAAGGAAGTATACAGAACATGGAAGAAGGAGCTGACCACTTGGAAGGAATACAAGAATGTTGTCAGAGGATGTAGGGATGTGATAAAGAAAGCTAGGGTCTCCTTAGAACTAAACCTGGCAAGGAAGGTCAAGGACAAGAAGAAAGGCTTTTTCAAGTACATTGCAGAGAAAAAGAAGACGAGAGGAAATGTGGGCCCACTGCTGAATGAAGTGGGTACCCTGGTGACCAAGGATATGGAGAAGGTGGAGTTACTGATTGCCACCTTTGCCTCTGACTTTACTGCTAAAACCAGCCCTCAGGAGTCCCAGAACTTGAAAACCACAGAGGAAGTCATGAGAAAGCAAGGTTTTGCCTCAGTTGAAGAGGACTGCGATAGAGATCAATTAAGCAAACTGAACATCCACAAATCCATGGGCCCTGATGGGATACACCCACGAGTGCTGAGGGATCTGGCAGAAGTCATTGTTAGGCCACTCCCCATAATCTTTGAAAAGTCCTGGAGAACAGGAGAGGTGCCTGAGGACTGAAGGAAAGTCAACGTTACTCAAATCTTAAAAAAAGACAAGAAGAAAACCCGGTAACTATAGGCTGGTCAGCCTCACCTCCATCCCTGGACAGATGATGGAACAACTTGTTCTTGGTGCCATCTCAAGGCATGTTAGGGAACAGAAGCTTATCATGAGTAGTCAGTATGGATTCAACAAGGGGGAGTCATGCTTGACCAACCTGATAGCTTTTTATGATGGCATCACTAGATGGATAGACAGGTGGAAGGCAGTGGATGTGGCCGACCTTGATCAGCAAAGCTTTTGACATGGTCTCCCACAGCATCCTCATAGACAAGCTTAGGAAGTTTGGACTGGACCATTGGGCAGTGGGGTGGATTGGGAGCTGGCTGAAGGAAAGAGCTCAGAGAGTTGTGGTCAGTGGGGCAGAGTCTAGTTGGAGGCCTGTG
>NW_010241671.1:0-14322 GCF_000690775.1 Eurypyga helias
CCTATGGCAGTCACACTGCACCCCTCTGGCAGTGGCTCCCCCGCTGAACCCCGCGGGCAGCACGAGGTGTGGGTGTAGAGCTGTGGGTCACCCAGCACTTCCCTCTTCTCGCTCCCCGATATCCTTCGGATCTGCCAGGAACTCACACCCTCCCTGGCTGTGCCCTCGACGCTGCTGTGTCGTACGAGGCCTTCCTCACCCCCCAGATCCGAAAGCAGGGCTGAGCTGTCTGTGGCCGTGCTAACGCAGTGGGGTCCCCACACCCCATGAACAACGCCCTGCGCAGACGGGCACTCGGCTCCGGCCCTGCTGCTGCCATCGCCCGCGCTGGCTACGCTGCCCCGTGCCCCCTCGGAATGCTGAGCTGCCCCGGGGGGCAAGGCAGCTCCTTGCGGGGGTTCATCACGGCACTGTGTGCACTGCGTGTGCTGCACCGGCCTCAGGCAGCCTGTGAAAAACAGACAATTGTTTAAAACTACCTCGATATTCCCTAGAAGAAACTTAGGAAATAACGGAGTGAAAGCCCCAGGCAGGATGATCGATTGAACTGCGCTTCAAACCACTTCTACCCGCACACTGGTCATCAGCCACCTACATGTTTGGTTTAGTTCTATGAAGACGTGGAAATTACAGAACCAATTAAGTCTTTCCCGAGCACAAGCCCGTCTTCGCCTCCATGGTCTTATTGGCTGAGAAATCCATGTGTTTACCGCCCGTGGGGTGAGACCCGATGGTTCCGCCGGAATACCCTGACCAGCCCTATGTCCTGACCTTCCTGCTGGCCCCTGGTGTGGAAGCCTTCGGTGTGTCCCGTACCCGGCCTGGTCCCAGCTGCCGAGCGGCTGTTCCCAGCGATGCCGCTGCCCCCGCGGGTGAGGTTAACGGGACCCTCTGCACAACGCGCTCCCCTCAACGCGTGTACGCACGGGTACAGCCACACGTCTAGAGACACATACGGCTCGCTCTCGCCCCCCCCAGCCATCACACGGGTAGTTTTATGTGTGACTCACTTTGACATGCTTTCGGTGCCCCCCGCCCGTGTCTGCATTTTGAGTCGTCTGAAATCCGGGCATTGCTGAGTCCCTTCGACAGTCATTCTGGCCCTGACGACGGCTGTTTGTCACCCTGCTCCCCCCTCTGCCCCACCGTCCTTACGCCCTTTGTCCGAAGCCTCTCTGGCCTTACTTTTTTTTCTTTAGATGAGAAAAGACACAAAATAAAGACATTCAGCTCTTCATCCTTTGTCTCCCATTTTGGTTTTTTTCCACTAATATTTTTACTGGATTCCTGCTTGCCTGATCAGTTATTTTATATACTAGATTTAGCACACAATTATGCATTCTTTTATCACTTACGCTTCTCAGTTTGACAAAATATGCATTTCTTATAGCTAAAATACGTTTGGTTTTGCAGTATTCCAGAGAGTCCTAGGTATTTAAGCCACGAAGAACCCGAAAATTAATGCAATTGTAAGAAGGCAAACGTTATTCAGAACGCGGGGTGAGCAGAGATCAGGTCAGTCGCTCAGTACCGAATCTGCTCCAGTTTGCTTTCAATCATCCATTCCTGCGCGTGAACTTGATCGTAAATTCATGAAAGCAGATCTCCTAAAGAGCTCCCAAACCAACCCAGTCATCGTTAAATCTGCAACCACATTCAACTTTCTGGAATGACATTGGTGGCCATGACACAATTTGCTTGTGAACCACTGCCTTAAGGTATGTGCCTTGCTCAGACCTCTGCACACCACCCGGCCTCAGTGGGACACAACATTCCGACACAAACTCCTGTACGCCACTGGCCATGCCAAAAATTAAGTTTAAATATTTCATTGTCTTCCCTAAGTTAAGAATCAATGACTTTAGCTTTCCAAATTTCGGAAATCAGAATGCATCTGCAAAAGACAGTAGATGCAATAAGCAAAAAGCTCCACAATGTTAGAAACTACTTTGGTCGCTTTAAAAAGTTCACTGAACTAGCGAGAATATCTTCCAGTCCTCCTTAAAACGAATTCCTGGCTCCCAATATCTGTTAACATATTTGATATACTTCCCCCGATGACCCTGGGCGCGTCTGGAGGTCGGTGCTCCAGCGTTCCTGGCTATCTTTATTGTCCCTAACTCGCTTTCTCTCCAAGCCTCTTCCTCCGTGCCAACAAAAATATTTCCAGCCCTTCCATCTTCAGCAGCTCGCTCCAGCCGTGCACAACAGGCGGATGATCCTTCCCACCGCAGAGCAGGGCCGAGTGCTTCTGCCCGCTGACGATGGGCTGCGTGAGCGCGTTGAAGTGATTGCAGACAGGAGAGATGAAGGACGCGCAGAGAGCGTCTTGAAACTACCTGCCACGAGGGTTTGCAAGGTGGTTTTCACTAAAAGAACCATGTGAGCAAATATTTACCCTTGTCAGACCTCTCGCTCCTCGGGAAGCCGCGAGTATTTTCTTGGGTCAGTTGTTGTTTGCATTTTGCAGATGTCTTTGAGGGCACGGCCGAGCCCCTTCCTCACCGTGTCCCACCGCTGTCACGTCTCGGGCTCCACCACAGCTTGTCTCGGACGGGCTTGTTTCCTGTGCGTTTCTCAAAATCTCACTCCTTGATAGCTATGGCTGAGACCTCCTCCAGCTTCGCTGCTTCCAGGCCCTGGTGCTGCCTCTTCTTGCCGGGAAGGGCACCCCGCCTGCCAGTGCAGACCCCAGGGCACGCCACTGACCGGCGCCTTCGTCCTTCCTTCTGCTGTCACCACCTCCGCAGCTGCCACTTACGTCTAAACCCCAGCATATGCCATCAATGAACTCTCATATTCATTGATCTTCCCGAGCACATCAACCTGTCTCTCTAAATCTGCACTCTGATTTTTCAAGTAATAGAAAGAATCCCTCTGGATAACCACATAATCATCTCCTTTTGGCTCCTGGTCAGGCTGCCTTGCTCGTTCTTGCGCACTCTCTCTCTCTCTCTTTTCTGAATGAGGAAGGTGATAAAAATGCTGCCTTCCCATTTCAGTCTTCTGCGAGGCTTCCTGCGTGCCCCACCAGACCCTCTTGGCTTCCAGCTCTCTGAAGATGAATGAGTAATATTCCTCTGAGTTTCTATTATCTGCAAACTACCAATTAAACAGAACCAGCAACCAGAGATAAAAGTCTAGCCTTGGCAAAATCCACAGCAAAATGGACTCGGAAAGCCCAGGACATTTTCACGTATGCAACGGACGGAAAGTTAGAGATGGGGAGCGGGAGGCGGGGGGAGGTGCCAGGTATCGCCGTCCTTATCAGGGCTCAGATATCCATGGAATCTCTCTGTAATTGCTGTGGGACTACAGGCTAAGTATTATATAATTGTATAATTGCATAGGGTTATTTATATGACGGGAAGAGGTCAAATTTAGCACATTATCATAAATTCACAAATCAGGAGCTTTATTTTTAAAATCTTTGACTGCGTGGCCTTTGATCTTTGAACTGTTTGGTAACTTCAAGCATCATTACCCCATCATGTGCCAGAATGTACAATTAGTGTGAGTACAATTACATAGGGTACGGTATTTGTATCCTCTTCAATGCAACTGGTCTGTAAATCTGTATGCTCTGAATAATAATCAAATCCAGGTTTAATCGCTGATTTTTAAAAAATGCTTTTAATATTCTGATGCCGATGCAGCTAAACATCCAGCAGCGTAAATATAACATGAAACCGTACAGCTATTAGGCTAAAATGTGAGGCTATCCATCCATCTTTGCTTTTTCCATTGCACCTACCACCACGGCACATAAGTGGTATGACTTATTCATTTTGTTTATTTAGAATTAAATAATAAATAAAAAGGCTCCCGTGCAAGGCCCTAGAAACCCTGCGGCACCATTAACGACGCGATGGGAGCCCAGCCACGTCGGCGTCAGCCTTCCGGCGGGCTGGGGGAGCTCCAGACCCACGGCGGGTCATGCCGCGCAGCCCGGAGGCTTCCGCGCAGAGAGCCGGTGCGTGGAACCTCCTCTCACCTCTGACAGGCCTTGGAGGCTCCCAGCTTTCACAGGGGTAGGCTGCCGGACTGCAAAGCGCGTGCTGACCCCGCACAGCAAGGCTTAACCACGGGCACGCGAGGGTACGCTCTGGGCGGGATTATTTATGCCCTAAACTCATGGGAAGCTGCTTCTCTGGGTTATTGCCACAATGTTCAGCACGGTCTGAGACTCTGATGTCTCACTCTGAATTTGGTGGAGAAGAGCAAGTGGATACCTTTATTTTTATCTGTCTGTCAAGGTATATATAACATTGTCATCAACTCTTTTTATCTTTTTTTTGCTATGGTCTTTTACTGTTGTTTGTCACAGCCAGCAGGACAACTGAGCAGCTAACTTCTTCTCAAGTGAAATGAAATGGAAATAGCATCTGTCTACCAAAATCAATTTAGAAACTACCTCTACATTTTTGGGCTCAGACAATGGGTATTTCCAAAATCATGCCTTCTAAACCCTGTTGAGTGTTAAAAGAAGAAGAAAAAAATAATACCTGGATGTGAGCTATCATCCACCAATCAGAAAAACTCACTCAGACTCAGACGCATGAGCCAAAATGAACTTCAGATTGAAATGGATGGGAGACAGGCTACGTCGTCTGATTTGCTTGGGTTACTTCATTATTAATCTCTTTGCTTCCATTTATTTTAATGTTCGTAGCCAAGAAAGTCTCATTTAGGAAGACCACTCCTTTTTTTAAAGGACCGCTTTATGCCGCGGCTGGAACCCACAGGGCACTGCTCTTCGCTGCCAAGAGCAGGGCTGCCTTCCCTGCAACCGCCCCACGGTGTGGGAAATACCTGCTGGGCCGTGACCCGTGGAGAGGGTTGGACCTTGCCCCGCACTGTTGCTCAGCTGGGTCCCCTCTCCCGGGGGGGTTTCCCTGCGCCGCACTAGCAGACAGTGAGAAAACTATGGGAGGGATAAGGGAAAGGTTAAAACCCAGAGTTTATTGGATCAGATGCTAATGGGTCTGGGATAGAGGATGAGAGAGATTTGCTTCAAACTTGATTTGTCCCATCACCGTCGCTGCTCCTCCAGCACAGCCACCCCCTTTCCTTCTGTCCTACTCCCCATCCAAAAAAAACCAGGCAGATGAGTGGGTTTTCCTAAATGAGATACACCTAATTACTAGCGAGTCATAGACTTGCTGATCAGACAGATTTTTCAGCCCTTTGTTTATTACCTGGCATATGCATCCGCAGCGCATTTTTACCAGTAAATATACACGTTTCATTAAAGGCACCATCTCCTCTGCTGCTTCCATCGCTTTGTTCTCTAAAAGACCCTTATAAGTATTCTTGTTTATTGCCCCAGCCAAAAAAAAAAAAAAAAAAAGAAAAAAAAAAAGAAAAAAATCACTTCCATTATTATATCAATGCAATTTCAACTAATTAATGAATGATTTTCCAAAGTTATGCTTATAATTATATTGACTTGGTGCGGGAAACCTGCTACAAGGCAAGTGTGGGAAGCTTCACCACTCGTGTGGGAAGGAAACATAATCTCAGGGAGCAAGTGAAACCCTGGGAATGGCTGGGGCTGGCAGGCGCCCTGGGAGTTAGGTGGGTGGGAGGCTATAGACTGTGTGAAGGGCTGGGGCTCAGGGGGTTTGCTCCAGGGGCAGCACAAAGGGGACGAGGGAGCGCAGCCACAGTGCCTGGGGATGAATTCAGCCTCCCTGCCAGCTCACCTGGGCAGCAGGTAAGCCCTGTGGTACCCACACAAGCTGAACTCCCAGAGAGAGACAAGGTAAATGCTTTGCCCAGAGTCGCACTGTAATTCATTATCAGGGCCAGGATTAGATCCCTGCAGGTTTCTGTCCCAGTCTCTTTTTCCAAATGCCATAAATACTCACTATAGCAGCAATATTTTAAAGCCTTGCCAGGCTCTGATGCATGCAGATATCTGCAGCACTGTGTGTCTTCATTCTGCACAATTAGGGATACATAACGTTGCTAATGCCACTGCGAGGCAGAGGGTACTTGCACGTTGTTACATCTGCCACCACGTTTGCTAGTTCGAGACCAGAAATAATCCTTTCCTTTCTCTAACCTGGCAGCTTCTGCTGCTTTCCCTTCCCATGACTGTAAGATTTGTACAGTCCCCTCAGGAGAACTGCTGAAGCAACATCTAACAAATTCCACACCGTGTCCAGAAGGACAGACCAAGACACGTGCATGGAGCAATGCAACGGCTGATCTGAATAAAGGTCATTTACTACGAGACAGGTGACCGTCCCCACGCTGCCGCTGCGGCGGCTGGGGGCATCGCGCCTCTGCTGGTGGGCTCTCCTTCACCCAGATGTGAAGCCCCCTGTTAACCTTCATAACATCAGCCATCTTATTTTGCTTCTTAAGGCATCAAAAAGCCTCTTCACATCAACAGACAGCGGTATGCTTCTCCCCCAGTGACCTTGTACTTGGGGTGCTCTGCAACGAGCGCAGAAGAGAAGGGAATATGTTGTCAGCTCAGTGCAAACTGGATTAAGGGAAGGAAATAACAGCAAGCTACACTTCTGTACAGTTTTATCATCTAGGGACATAAAACTGAGGATAAAATGATGCTTGCAGGGACGGGAGTGTGAGTTTCTTTAAACAGCAGTGTCTGGAGAAAGCGCATTAGTGTCATTTGTCTCGGCACACTCATGGTGAATCACATGCCCCTCCACCCCGGGACAATGCGGGCAGGATTTGGGCAGCCGTGGGAGCTGCCAAATTCCTCCTGCTGGGGAAATCCCTGGAGCCCCATGTGCTCACTAAAGCCATCACGACTGCCCCGTGCATGTAATGAAATAAGCGCTTGGTGCTGGGAGCAGTCGCAGCGCAGAGGGAGCCGGTGGGGATGGACTCCAGCGGTGGGAATTTCTGCCTTTGGGGGTGGAGAGCTCCTGTCATCTTGCCAGGATGAAAAGGAAGAAGCGGATTTGTGGCTGGCTGCTGAAAGGTGCAAAGCAGCTCTTGCAGGGAAAAGCAGGATGGGAAAGGTAGCCCCACGGCGAGGGATGGCTGCGTGCAGGGCAGAGGAGATGGCCAGCATATGGGTGAAGCAGCTACAGGGGAAGAACAAATGCGACTTATCACATGCTGCAGCCGTTAGTTTTGCAGCTGATCATGAGGCTGGTCTAACCATGTGTCTGCATGTATAGAGGAGGTGCTGAAGGTTTTGTCAGATTCTAAATTATAAAGGAACTTAAGACTTGGTCAGGTTTCAATTACGGCAGATGTAAAGAGCTTGCTGAATGTTTTAGTTACTTTACAGACTGGTCTTTTTTTCTCCTTTTTATTGTGTGTGTGTGGAACATGGATTTGGCAAAGCCCTGCCACAGAGCCTCCTAAGAAAACCAACAGCCTGCCTAGCATACCTCGCATATACTGTACCCAGAGTCTTACAACGTAAGATTTACAAGCTCCCAGGAAGGGAGAGGCTCATTTAAGAACAGGCCATCACACACAAACATCAGGAAAAGCTGGAAGAAAAGGAGAAATATATATAGTTTAAGTATTGCTAAGCAGCACCCGAGATTACGAAGGCAGAGCCTACAAGCCGCCAGCTGAAATTGCAGCTCTACCATTTGGCGCTCAGTTTTGTAGGTTTTAACTGAGCATTAACAATCATCGTGTAATTGAACGTCTCGTTCAGTTCATTAGCTGATGGCTGTGCAGTGCTGTCAATGTGCAAAGTGCAAGCCAGGTGCTCAGCATGATCCTCACTTGTTCCTCCCCAGCGTTGACAGTCTGGGGAGGCTCAGAGCAGGAGAAGCAGCCCAGGAGGGTCAGCTGGTGGGAGGATGCTAACTGTGAGAGAGAAGTCCGTGAGCCTAGGCTGGGGCCTGTCCCAGGGGCAGCTGAGCACCACACTGACCACAGAGAAGGTCACGTTTCCCTCCGGGAAATGCCAGTGCTGCAAGCGTGTCCTCCTCTTGCCCGCTCATTCACCTGCTACCCGCAGATGCAACCAGGAGCTGCGCAATCTGTGCCTTGCTCTTCTCCAGACTGCTCGGTACCGGTCAGGGGGTCAACGGGTTCACCTCTACAAGGCTGATGGTTGAGCCATTTCTGGTGCCCTGACTGGCAGAGGTAGAGGCTCAGCTAGGCCCTGTCCGAACTGCTCACCCAGCACCTCAGTCCACCACCCACCGGTGCCAGCCCAGCCTGACACTGCTGGCGTTACTTTACTCGCCTTGGCAAGGAGCATCTAAAATATGCAGATCTTGGAGTTTTCCTCCTTGTCTTTATTTAACTTAGATGCTGACCCACAGGGTGTTAATTAGCTACATTCAAAACCAAGCTTAAAAAATGATAATGAGTTTACTGATTATCAGGTATGAAAATAAGGTCAGTTGAAAACATATCAGTGCTTTAATTAAACCTCGGTGAACTTCACAGAGCGAGATGGAATGACTATTAATGGCTCCTATTTTTGCTAAACTTCCCTTCTGTGGCCTGTTACTTCAAGGTAGGGACTGTCCCCGTTTGTCACACTTCCGCTCATGTAAATTGCCTGAGCGAGACCAGTACTCGCTCACCTAAAAAGCTCAGCAGGATGGAGGAAAGGTAATAAGTATGTTCCTTGTGCCCACAGACAGACCTACTTTTTATTTTAGGGCAAACTGTTGTCAGTCAGCAGCGTGTCTTTGATTTGGTTGCCTCTGCACACTGATTTACTTTGCATACACAATGTCTCGCTCCATGTGGCTTATTTGTATTTTTGTCCAGGCTGCAATATAACATTATCAAACTGATACATGTGCACTTTTGTTGCAGGCACATTTAAGAGCATGGGAACTGCAAGCGTGGATCAGACGAACGCCTCATCCAGTCTGGCTGCTGGTTTCTGACTGTGCCATGTGAAAACCCCCGGGGAGGGTGAGGAGGGACAATGAGCGGTGCTGGAGGGAACGGCTCTTCCTCCAAAAGGAAGAGCATCCCAAACACTGCATTTAACGTCCTGCATGAATGTCAATTCATTTCTGAGCCTGTGTGTACTTTGGGCTTCTGTGACCTGCTGTGCCAATGCACAGGTTAAAATTACCTCAACAGGAACATAATGTACACACCAGCAATAAAACAAATTAGTTTGGGGGTTTTGTTTTGGTTTGCTCTCAGCGCCTCTCCTCATAATTCTGTAGCTCCAGCAGAAGATCTGAAAGATCCTAGTTTCCCTCTGAGCTTGGAGGCAGGGGCCACACAAAAGGAGAGCTCCCTGGGGAACCAAGCCCTCTTCCCAGTGTGGCCACTGCAGTATCTTTGGGTATTTCTGACAGTCTGACCTACCTTCTGCATGTTGGTGAGAGTGTCCTCCATGAGAACGCGCCAGCAATCTGTAACTTGCCCACACTTGCAAAATACCCGTGCCCTCAGCGCAAATGGCAAGCCACAAGCCGCTGTCTGAGACCACCGACACGCAGCTCACTAGGTAGGAACCGACTGACGTGTAAAGGTTGGCTCGTATGGTTTAAAGAGGGGACTCAGCCTATCCTCTATGTAATTGTTTCTCTTTGGGGAAAATGGATGTGAAAGGCTCCTATCAACCTGGTAGCATTCTCTAGTAATTTATTTTCAAATAAGCAAATGGTCACAAGCATGGGGAGTAGACAGGGGTTTACATAAGTATGTTCTGTGAAAGGTTAAAAAAATTCTGGCAAGGAAGTGAACTGACCTGGAGTAGCTCCCCTGACACCACGTTGCACGCAGTTAGACCTCGAGGGAAACACGCCTTGAGGAGTGTTTTAAGAACAGATTTTGGTTTTTCCCATTCAGCAAGCTAATCTGAAAGTGTGTTTACAATATTGCATGTTAAACCTGGAGCTGCTGTAAGAAATTAATAGTATAAAAGGTTTGGAGTGATAATTAATGAGCAAGAGGCTCCTCTCCAGCCTAAATACTATGATGAACAAACTAAAAGAAGGCAGGGCACCCAAAGGGATTGGTTTATAGCAAAGAATGGCTTTACTCAAAAATGTATCCATCTCCTTGGAAACTTGGTTTTCTCTTCCTCAAATCACACCAGTCCCTCTGCGTGAAAGCTGCTGGAGTGCCTGTAACTCGGGTAAACCAGCCACCAAGGCAGACCCCATCATGAAGCGCCATATACGCCGCGCCAGGTCAAGAGGGCAGGGCTATTTCAGTGGTGCTGGGGCACGTTGCAGCTGTTTTCCTGCTGCATGTGGTCATTCCCATGTGGCAATGCCCTTATGGAGGGCGGGAGTAGGCAAGCCCAGCTGCCAGGCCCTGGGGACAGGGAGGCAGGAGCCCACCAGACACATTGCCCTTGGCACTGGCCTTGACCTGCATACGATGACACCAGCTCTGAGAAACCATGCTTAGGTGTCTCAAACTGGGCACCCAAAGTAAATGGAAACTTTTGACCTTCACTGCTGTGTGCCTCATTTCCTCATCTCTACAGCGGGGCTGATGTTTCCTCCTCTCAGAAGAACATGAAACGTGTTCATTCGCATCCGCGGAGCCTGTGCGTGATGGGGAGAGGGCAGGGCAGCAATGCCGTGGGGGAAGCACATCATGCAGAGCACTGCAGCATCTGAGCCTTCCTATGTTAGGTCTGCGGCTACTTGTTGAGTGATAAGGATGAAAAGAAACACTGAGTGACTGTGTATGTCCCTCATGAAATAATGAACCCGTGGCTGGTGGTGATGCAAACACAGACTGATGCACACAAGAAAGACAATTTACAGCCCTGTATGAAAGCAACGCTGAGGCATTTAAGCCCTTCAGTTTTAAATGCTGATATGTTTGGGTTTGGTTTCTCAGTTCAGAGACCCTATCGCGTATGAAATGAGGGCAGACGACTTAAAGGCAAAGGGATCTTCCAGCAACCAGCTCATCTCCCCATCCATCCCAGTACTAGAGACAGGAGACCTGGGCTTCATAGTTCCTGCACGCAACCCATGATGTCTTCACAAACTGTAGCTGTTTTGTTTTTTAAAACGAAGATAGAGTCCTTGTACAGTCTTTAGAGGACGGGAGAGCCCATTCCTTGGTAACTTAACCCATGGAAGACTGACTTCTTTATTAAAAACCCTTTCCTTGTTTTTATTTTGAACTTGCCTAGCTTCCCTTTGTCAGCGAAAGCGAAGGGTATCAGATCTCCTGGCAGCTGCAATAGGTGAGCACGCACAGGGCAACCTTTCTACAGCATGGGACCGAGCCTGTGAAGTATTAAGTGCCTTCAAGGTCCACTAAAATCAATGGGATTGAAGAATGCCATATCCTTGAAGGGCTGTGCCCCAAGGGATGGCTGCTTCTGGGATTCACTGATTCTGAAGACAGGCAAAATAAAATATTTAAAGCAGCCTGACATGCACAGGCTAAATTCTTTTTCTTTTGTGCTGAAACATAATTTTTTTAATATGCCCTGAGCATACTGCGAAAGCAATCTTTCTACGTGTTTCGTTAGTGGGGAGTGTTTGCTCTCTGTGCTCATCAGTCACAAACACTATGACTGATATGGCCCCAGAACATCAGGAAACTTTACGTTCTATAATATAACATTTTTTGAAAATAAGACAGCTATGTTTGTAGAAGAAAAGCCTGTCAGGTACCTATGATGGGAAAGGGTTACTACAGGGACATACATCAGCAGCATGTACTTTACATTCTTAGTCCATTGGTTTCTACGGCAGTTCTTGTTCACAGTAATGTGAGGCAGTTAATATGGGATCTGAACACCACTGGACTGATAAGCCTTCATACTGACTTGCAAAAGTAATTTTCAGTAATCTTTGAGGGGAAAAATTGCATTTAGTGGGGAGAAAAAGGAAAAAAAAAGCTAAGCCATTCGTGCATCCTGTTTTATTGAGTATGCAAGTAATAGACTATGCAGAAATTGAACTTTTGATCCATTAGGCTGTGCACAGGGACAAACCACTGCTGAGTTACTGTGAGAAAGTTAGGCTTCCAAATAGAAAAGTTTCACAGCATTTGTCCAAAATCTCGTTTGAAAACGAGACGCCGATGTTACTGTTTAAATGCAAACTTCCATCAGAAAGGCTGGGAACAAGGCTCCCAGTCCAAGGCTCTGCTCTCACGTATCACACTCCCGCTGCCACAATTAGTCATTCTCAAACTAACTTTTTTTTGTGACGATTGTGCAAGGCAGTGGTAACATCCTTTCCTCAAAGTGTAATGAACAGAACTAGCCGTGTCCGCTTTGCTCCAACGATTGCTTCATACCCTTAGCCAGGCCAGGCAAAATAGATAACTTCCAAGCCATTCTAATTTTCTTGACAGAAAGATGGTTCAATTCCCAACCAAGCCTAAGCACCATATATTTCTTCTAAATCCCCAGCCCTCATGCATTCAGTACAACCATGTACGAGTATTTGTGGCTGTTCATTGCCACAGCCTTTCGCCTAACAAAAGTTTCTCAGATTTGGATAAGCATCATGGTAAAAGCTTTCCTTTTGCTAGAGATGGACTTTTTGGGGTCATGTTCAAAAAACGCTATCAGGAGAGACATGGGTGAACCTCATCGGCCCCAAGTGCGTGCTGACATCACGGATTTCTGGGACCTTCAGCCTTGTTTCCCAAATCATCACAGACCGAGAGGGACAGATTGCTGAGGTTAATTATATAGTTCAACACCTAACTGCCAGGTAGCTACCACCCAATATATTCTCCACCTGCAAGGTGATGGGTTTCATGGGCACTTCATGAGGAGAGCAAGGTCCCTGAGGAAGGAGTTTCCAGAAAACACTGAAAAGTGGCCAAAATGACCTGTCTTGCTGTGCTGAAGAGGGTTGGAGAGCTTCTGTAGTTGAAGTAACAGTGGCAGTGGACTTCCCAGCATCCCTGGGAGCCACAGTCCGCCCCGGGGCAGCACCCACCAGAGCCCCAGGTGACCTCACACCAACCTCACATGCTCCCAGACTGCCCACGTATCTGTATCTCAGCCCTGAGTCCGTGGGAGAAGGGTAATGGCTGCAAACCCCACGCAATGACCTCGCCACGCCGCCCCTCGCTGTCCCCGCTCCAGCAGCACCTCCTGCCCAGGGCCTTGGGGATCCCCTCTTTGGCTTCTCCCCCACCTATCACACAGCGTCTGGAAACCCGTCACTGAGCTGCGGCTTCAGCCCAAGGGCACTTAGGACCGCTCGTTATTATTCTTGGCATTTGTATCTAAACACTTCAGACTCCGGAGCCCAGCAGAGCAACTGCAATAACAGCAACGCCTAAACCTCCCGAAGACCGAGCGAGGGGCAGGAGACGGGGAGGAGAGCGAGGGAAGGAGCAGTCGGACGAGCCCGGGAGGGCTCGGGCACAAAGGAGGCTGTGCTGGCAAATGCCAAGGCCCCAGGCAGGACCAACCTAGAGAGGCCACTGCTCTCCAGGAGGGCAGCCCCACAGAAAACACGCAGGCTGTCTGGGACATGGGCTATAGCAGCAGCGCTTGCACCTACCGACCTACACCAGAAAGGGATCTGAAACACACAGAAAGCCCTGGCTTTGCATATTTGAAATAAGTCATTATTCAGGCTTTCCAGCTCCCAATCTCTCAGAATTCTGCTCAAAGAAAAACCTTTGCACTAATCCTTCTGCTCCATCATTATGCAATATTGCTTAGGGTAAAGGAAGTTTCCTTGCTCTTTTCTAAATATACATTTCTGTGGTTAGAAAATTAGAGAAATGACACGGCCGACCTTCCTAAATGTGCAGGGCTCGTTTGGGGAAGCATACGAGTCATCTGCTGCAGCAGACCCTTATCGCTTTGTGGTAGGCAATTGCAAAATGCCTCTCTTAGCTGGAGTCACATTGGGTTTAAATTGAGCTAGACAAGGGAACCACAAAAAGGGCTTGCGGGTAGCTGTGCTGCTAAAAGCATGGGGCCTGGCACTGGAGTGCTGTTAGTTAAAACAGCCATTTGTCAAGGAAAAAAAAAGGAGCGGAGTAGCCTGCAATGCGAATGTCGTGTGTGGTTTTTCAGGCACGAGGCTTCGCGTAGCGGGCGAAGAAAATACTTGGTGACCATTTCAAGCTCAGCAACCCCGCCCAGTGCAGCAGGAGTTAACTCTGCGTCAGACTTTCCATTAATGCCTCTGGTTTTGCAGGGGCTGTAAAAATGTGCTCGAGGCAAAAACTTGTGATTCAGCGACTCAGCTGAAGAGTTAACTTTTCTTTTTATACACATCCATTTTCAGAGTGGCGATTTATAATAATTTTTGTACAGATCTATATATAGTTCTGGTGTGGTGAAGGAGGGAGCTGGGGAGGGGGGTGTTGCAAAGCCCCGTGCCCAGCTGTCGGGCACTGCTGATAGAGGCTGGGGGAGAGGGGGGGGGGGGGGCCACCGGG
>NW_010241671.1:14353-24681 GCF_000690775.1 Eurypyga helias
CCCCCTGCCACTGTATGCAGGACTTGAACATCCCCAGGGCCAGTGACACTGCTGTGTAGGGGAAAAGAGGATAAATCCGGGTTTTATTTTCTATTTAGATGGCAGCCTGGGATAAAACTTGCAGAGGAACCAAGGCATGATCTCCTTTTGCCCCAGGGAGTATCCCACCTGCCTATACCCAATGTGCATTGTCTTCATACATGTAGGAGAGGGACAACAAATGGCTAAAATTATTTCCCCAACTGATTCCTCTCCTGTGTGGGCTTGCACCTGCCTGGTTTTCCTGCAGTTGCCATTCCCAACTCTTCAGGCAGAGCTATGCCAAAATTCTCTATAATAAACCTTCTGAGGTAAATGGAACCCCTTGAAATGTGGGATCACACAAAGGACTGGGATCTTGGCCTTGCAATAGCCCATTAACAGACGCTCAGTCAGCCCTGCCATCCTCTGCCATATAAACATGCTGAGTCCCCCATACCTCGGTAGGACGGCTGAGCGACAGCCTTGTCACTCCTCCCGTTACCCCTTGCACAAAGGAGTTATTGCTGGGTAAAATGGTCTCTGATGTCTGGCAAATCCCTCCATGTCAGCCCATCTGGGCCATAGGTAGCCTGGGGCACCTCAAGCAGCTCGGTGTACCTTAATATAGTTAATATCTGGGTAAGATCATAATGTCTTCGACAACAGCTCCACTAGTTACTGCAGCCAAGTTCCAGCAACCGGACAGATTTACAAGGACATAGTATTGCCACCCTCCTCCCTTGTCCATATCTTAGAAGTTGAATCTCGTGTCCTTTCCCTAAATAGCACGTTAGCCCATGTTGTCCCACATTATCTGAGGTTATTTTCCCTCAAAATATTTTCCATGCAAAGAAAAATACAGTTATTTTTATCCATTTTCAGAAAAGGTTTCCTTTTTCCTTTGCTCTTTCAAGAAAATAGGCTCCTAGCAGGTATTTATCATGATAGCTAAATTAGCCAGTACCTTTAATACTTGCAGCACAGAAAATCACTTCATCAGCTTCACAATTTGAGCTCACTGGAGAAGACTTTCAAGAAAGAATGAGAATGGAACCTAGAATAACCATTTCTTTCCCCTTGTCCCTTCGAGGCACCAGAGTTCAAGGTATTTATTTCTTTCCTTGTATACTGAGAAGTCTGTGATGGTGGTTAATTGAGCGCTAAAAGCCCATGCGACTGCAGTTTCACTAACTTTTTTTTTTTTTTAAACTTCCAATCCTAAACTGCTACGAGGCAAAATGGGACAGAAGCAACTGTACTTTGGCGATGGGAGAGATGATTCTGTACTGAAAACAGCAGCGTTCTTGCAAAAACAGGGGTAGGATCGCATCGCCTGGCTCCTACATGGTCCCTGTGCGTAACAGCTAGATGCCAAAATTATTCAACGAGGGCTGAGGAAGACCCTGCCCGGCAAGGTCACCATAAAAAGGTGTGCACTGAACTTCTTGGACAAACGTTTCCAGGAGGAGGAGCTGGCAGGTGACTGTGCAGCTCCTCAGACTTTTGCCTTTGGAGGAGACTACAGGTGCTCAGAACTATTCTGCAGCCCAGACACGGCAGGCAGAAAGGTGGCATGAAACCACAATTATCACCATTACCGGGTCAGGGTCTCCCTGCAGGGCCGGTCCAGGATGTCAGCCAGTCAGCGAGGGTTCGCTCTCAGAAGTAATGGAGGTGGTAAATGGCATAACTGGTGGTGCTGCTGGTAACTGGACGTGTGCAGCTGCGTAAGGGTGACGGGCGACTATGGCCAAGACAAGGATGTCCATCTATAGCAACCCTCTGCCATGAGTGGAAAACTGAAAATTCAACATTGCCACTCCAGTTTAAAGAGGGAAATGTGTATATAGGGGAAAACACTCTCTATGGAAGTCCCTTACAAAATACCCTTTGGTTTCCATGAGAGGATGATCTCGTAGCTTAAAAAAAATGTGTTTAGGATGCAGGTTGCTACCTGCTTGTGAGATGTCTTCTGCTGCCCTCTTCCACAGAACAAACAGGGATACAAACTCAAATGTCCCCATGCATGGCACTGTGCATGATCAATCACTTACAGGTCAAGAGGGCAGGCATTAGTGAAGTAATGATTAATTAATGGATAATTAAGATATTTTCAAAGAATTTTTAAATCTACTTTTCTTACAAATAAGTCAGTAGTTGCTGTAAAACTGAATTTGTTCTTCAAGAGTCTCTGATTACCTACTTTGTGTTTTTTCCAGCAAGTTGATGTAACTGGCTCTGGCTCTAGAAGACAGCACAGCCTTTGATCATCTCAGTTCCTTCATTATTACCTGAGGGAGCCATCAGGAACTCTCTCTCATGTCCAAAAATTATCTAGCCTATCTTCTTGGATTTCTTTATTCAGTGAATTAGTTTTCAGAATTATTCATATTTGTTAAGAAGAATCACTGGCACTACATGGTTAGGTTTCCCCTGAGCTACGTCACCTCACAACATGCAAGGTGTTCAAAATGTGCATCTCCTGCAGGGTACCACATCAGAGATGAAAGTCCCTGCTGCCCTTTGCACTTGGAGACACTTGGGCAATACCCCAAATAGGTGCACTGTGGTTCCTCAGATGATGGTAAAAGATGCTAAGGTGAAGTCAGATATTTGGCTCCTCTGTCCCTTCAAGTCATCCACCTAGCACTTTAGGAAGCTCAAGAGCTTCTGCAAAGGTTCCTGAAGTGGATCCTGCTAGTGTGGACGTGGCAATTCACCCAACACAGGTTTGTTATTTCCTGGAGTCACAGTCTACGGGGCTGGGTTTTCTGCTCCTCACAAATGCATTGCTTCAGCAGTACACATCACTTCAGAGACAGAGACAGGGACTGTTGGATGTTTTTTCTAGTGCCCGTAAACTGCTCATGGTAAACAATGGTCAGACACTTGCACTTTCCTGTTTCAAGAAAGAGGACACGAGATGAAGTCTTCAGCTTCAGTTCAAGCTTTGGAACATAAAGTTCCTGCCATCCAGCTGTGCACCCCCAGCCTCCATGTGCCCCTACGAGGTACTCATCCACCCCTTCCCACTGTCAGGGCGCTTGTGCCGCACCCTCAGTGCGACTCATTTAGCTGCCCAGGACTGGAGCCTCGTCCCCAAAGCCCTTCTCCTCAAAAACCCATGTTCTCTTACTAGTTTACATCAAAACTGTATTATTGCCTTGGTGAGCCAGTTGTACCAACACGTGTTTCTCTGTGGTCTACTTCTCTAACATCCACACCTTTTCTCTTTAGTACCTGGGTTCAAAAGCCACTTCCAGGAGGGTGACACAGGAGCCCTGTGTTTGTTTTCCAACCCTAACAGACATCCTGTATGCCCTTGGGTCATGCAGCCACTCAGCCTCCTCCTGTTTACAAGAGCATAATACATGGTTTGTTCCACCTTGCCTGCTGCATTATAACCTCGCTCCATCTCCCCTGGGGGTTCTTCTCCACCTTTCCCTCTCTCCTTCGTAATCAGACTTCCATGCGCCCAACAAACTGCAAGGATTTGGGCTTCCTGGAGCTCCTGAGATATAAATAAATAATATTGTTTTAAAAGTTACAATTAGTTGGTATATGGCTAAGCAAAGGAAGTTTTGTTTCTCAGCAGGTTTGTGTGAGCTGTTTCTGGTTTCAGTTCACATGGGCTCTTTCACCTTCTGAGTTTCTCTTTGACATTCAGGTTTCTGCCTATTTTTCCACCTGAAGCCAAAAAATAAAATAAGATAAAGCCAGGTTTGCTCAAAAGCCACAGTATTTTTTTTTTAAAGTTAAAGAAAGCTCTTAATCCTGGAATGGGACAATTTCTAACTTGACAGTTTCTTGTTTGTTCGGTACTCAGGGTTCTGATACTGGGCTGCTCCTCCTGAAAGCAGTTATGCTCAGAGCACAAGGACATTAGTGCACCTACCTGCCTGTCATCAACCATCTTTGTTTGTGACTAAAACCAGAACATGTACGGAAATAGAAGCACCAAAAATCATCCTCAGAATGAAAGAATTACAGGGGAGAGTTCATAACTTGATGTGGAAGTCCTTCTAGGCCTCTCACGGGATAGATTTCATTATCCTAATAAACAGGGAGCTGACATCAGTACAAAGATCTACATTCAAGCTCTGTTTGGCACAACTGTTGTCTTTGGTGCGGTTTCATTTTATTTTGATTTTGTACCAGTGTTTAATGCAGCTGCTACTGTTCCACACATAGTTAAGTGTAGGCGCAAATTATGAAGAAAAATTAATTGCCCATTAATGAGTTTTTGCAGAGGATTGGAGTCTAAATGCTAATCTGTGTTTCAGAAAGAATGCCAAATGATATCCACACTGCCTACCTGCTTTCTCCCTGATTCCTGTTCAGCACGCAATTGGAAGAATTTGGCTTTAATGTTAATTAGTGCCTTCAATTAGAGCTCACAATGTATATTAAGCCTCGGCCATTTCAATTTCATGATGAACCCATACACAGAATTTGCTGATTCTACAGTTAGTGAGAACAATCTGTATAAACTAAATTTCCATTTATTTTCCAGCCCAAAATAAACCTGTTCCCAGAACTGAGTCTTCTAAACCTTCGTACCTACATGGCTACGTTTGTCTGTCGTCTTTTCCGATCAACAGAGCAACCAAAACAGCAGCCCAACGCACTCGCAAGCAGTCCGCCAGTGAGCAGAGGTGCGAAACCACAGAGGGAAACCGGCAGAAAGAGCCGGGTGGGGAGAAGAGAGTGGGGATGTCGCCCCCGCTCCCTCCTGCCCTCTCCTCCGTCACCCGACAGCAGAGGCACCTGCCCCTTTGCGCACAGGCGGCCTGAGATCGCCAGACGCAGACGGGGACAACGCTGTGCACAGCCCCCGCTAAAAGGCACTTTTGCTTGTTCTGTGGTTGGTGAGAGGCACCACGGAGCACCCCAGCCACCCCGCCGGTGACGCCCCGCTGACGGAGCGGCAGCCCTGTGCCGAGGGCCGGTGACGCCCCGCGGACGGAGCGGCAGCCTTGCGCCGAGGTGGCCGAGCTCCAGGACGAGCCAAGGACAGGGAAACACTCAAACCGGTCCAAGTGCTTCAGCCAGCACCTTATCTTTTTTCTAAAGGATGCTCATGCCTCCTCAGGTCCTTTCTGCTGTTGCCCTCGGCCATACCCCTGAGATCACCTTTTCCAACAGTTTTTATGGGAGCGTTTGCGTGTGAGACGCAACATTTGTAAACCCGTGCACGGACCGGCCCTGGCAGCACAGGCTCTGCCCCTGCAGCTGTGGTGAGGGTGGACCGAGCTGCCGTCTGTCTGTCAAGGCGGTCTGTGCACACTTCCAGCTGGGATCCAACACTGCTACTCGGGCTCTTCTCGCGAGTCATCTTCCCCCTCGACACGGCGCGCTGCTGGCTGGGGAGTTTACAATCTGACCATCTAGACCTATCAGTAGAGCATTTTGCCAAATTATTTATTTTGCCTGTGTTTTGCTTGGCTCTCCTCCCCGGTGAGATGAGAGATAAAGCATATTTCCTAGTTGCTGCTTGGCCCGGCCAGCTGAGGAGCGGGGCTGGAGTGAAAGCAGCTGTTCCTGAGCAGCGTGCATGGCTCGTGCTCATTCTCAATTCCCAGCGAGCAGGATCCTTCAGCGGTGATGGAGTAGCTCCGAGTTTCAGTCTATCTGTCACTGCTCGACTGTTTTACTGTGCACACAATGCACTGATGGGCGACATCACTCAGCTGCAACAAGTCCAGCTACAAAAGCAAGTAGCAGCAATTTGTAGCCTCAATGCAGCCATTTAATCATTCCCAACACTTCCCTGGTTGCCAGTCTGGATAAACTAACTTCAGAATTAAGAACAAATATTTGACTTGCCCCCCCCTATAATTTTACGCAGCCCTGTTTAGACTGTATGGTACTTAACAGGAGACCTTTGCCCTTTAGTTAAAAGCTGTGACCAGGAAATCCCACCTCCTCTTAATGAGCTTTTTTGTTCAGCTTACAGGGAGGGATTTGCGCTCCGCTCTTGCACTACAAATGCTTTGTCTGCCTGGCTTTTTTATTCAGCTGATGAATAAAAAAAGCAAACGCCAAACTCTACACATGTTTCAGTCTCCATTAAGACAACAAAGAGTTCTAAATGCATGTCCTAGCAACGGCAACAATTTTTTTAAGAGTGAGAAGAAAGAAAACATGGTCATTTAAGCTGTGGTACTTCCCATAGCTATTCCTTAATGCTTTTGTCAAAAAAAGCTGTACACTTTTGACTATCAAAATATATAGCTCTAGGTAAAAGGACAGGCAGCAGTTTTGGAATCAATATTATGCTCTTTCTACTGTGAAACAATCATACGAGCAGCCCAAGCAATGGCCTCTGTCAAGTATTTTACTTGCTTATGTCTTTCGACCACATGCTGAGACCTCTCGTACTCCAGTGGCCTTGAAAGTGTTTTCCCCCCCTCAGTTTTTTTCTTTCTGTGTGCCTCAGAGAGCTCTTGGCTCCCTCTAATCTCTTGTTCTCCCCTCCTAATCACCACATACACTGAGCGATAGGCTGCAGACAGCAGCACCGGATTGTGAACGGGCAGAAACGCGGAGGATTAAATGCAGTCACAACAAGAGGTGATTCTGCAGGAATCTCAAGATATCGGAATTAGATAGAACAAAACATATTCGGAGGAGAGCGGCAGAGAGAGCAAGACTAAGCGCTGTGCGTGCCTCCCCGTGCACAGAAGTCGAGCGGGAATGTTTCTCCAGCCCATCACACAGCCACGTGCTGGCTGAACGCTGGTGGCTTGCTTGGCGGGTTAAAACCAATCCGGCAGGATGCACAGGGAGACTCAGTCATCAGGGAGCATATAATTGAGTATATTAAGCACAACTCTGCTGCAGGAGAGGATAACGGACCTTTCTGATGCTGGCCTTGTTCTGGCTGTGCAGAAGCTGACAGCTTAGAGAAATCAGATGTTTGGAAACCCCCTCATCGCAGCAATTCCCAAGCCTTTTGGGCTAGTTAGCGACTGTCAACCCTCACTGCCTCTTACAGGCCACCAACCATCCACAGCATTCCCTTCTCACATGACAGCCCCAGCAAATCAGCACCAGTTCTGTTACTGGAAGACCCCTTGTCAGCTCTGCTCAGCCCATGGTGGGGGACCCAAGGGCAGCCTTGACCACAGGCAGTGTATCTGGGACGCAGGCGGCAGCCTGTGTGGCCATCACAGGTAGGTGGGAAAATGCCCACGTGGATGCAGCATGGTAGCATCAGGTGAGACCAGTCCAATGAGTCCATGCTTAAATGTGATGAACTAAACTGCCAAAGAGGCACTACTTACAAGGCAGAATTTACTTTCTGACTCATTATAGGTGCCAGATGTGCCTGAGTGGCAAATGTTAGCTACTCTGCAGAAGGGCTTGCCTTTATGCTTTGGGTACCAACAGTTGTTTTCCCAGATGTGTTCTCCCAAAATTATTTCAGATTCGAAATTAGTTTTTCTTGTTGCATTCCCTGCAACGCCAAGCCAGATCTTCAAATATGAGACTAACATAACTCTGCTGGCATCAAAATAAGCCTTTTCCATCCAATGGATTTTAGAATGCTCTATATCAGCATCTTTATACAGAAAGAAAATCAAGAAATTGTTTCACCACTATGGCTAGAAAAACCCGGGTGAAAACCTACCGTTTATTCTAATGAGGGATTTCTGGCTGCAGCTGTTATTTCAAGGCACTGAAGGGTATTTGCTCTCTGTATGTGATCAGAGCTGCTGAAGAAGGAAATCTTCAGGGAGGGTGGGTGAGAGAAGGAAATATTTCAGTGGTAAAGGTTTCCCCACCACCACCTTTTGGGCTGCTTCTTAACTGGTGGCTGTTTGCCGCTGCCAGAACCTTTGAACTTCTCATGGGAGAAGACCATGTCAGCAGAGGCACAGGGGGGTGTCATGGGGGTGCTTTGCACATCCCTGTACTCTCAGTACTATCAGGGAGACTCTCCCTGTCACCCTCAGGCTGCAGAAAATCATTGACCTCAGGCTAAACCCAAAAAGAAGATGAAGAGGCTCGGTGCTGCACGTCGTCACGTCTCGCTTTTACTCCCTGATATCAGAAGCTGTAGTCAAGCCCCCAGGCTCACACGCAGCACCCTGGGAGACCTGGGATCCAAACCCTGCGCTACGCAGGCAGACCCCTGAGAAAAGCTGAAGACTGCTTTGCCTTACGCATTTTGCTTTCAGTTGGTTGGGCTCGACCTCTTCAGGCTTCCTATCTCCAAGCATCACCTCAAGGTACAGTAGTACCTTTAAAACCTGTCCAAAACTAGCAAAAGAAGCTGCTCCCTTTCTTTCCCACGAGAGAACCACTCTGTGCTGGGTTTGGTTGTCATTTCTGCTACCGGGCAGAAAATAAAGCGTCTCTTATCAGAGGACAATTTGACTTAAAAGAAGAAGGATTTACAATTCACATTGTCATCAGACCTACACCTCCCCTGCCAAATGCTCCAGGCACCAGGATTAGCTTTATACCGCTCACATTTTACTACCTTGTGAATCTTTCATACTATCTGGACAGTGCTAAATCTTGCCGATAAGGGATGGATGTTGCTCCCACCCGAGCGCATCCTACAGTTTTATCGGGGAGCCCTATCTCCAGGTGTAGTGTGGGAAAGGGGAGGCATCAACCCCATCCCTCTGTTTCTAAAGAAAATGCTGACTGCCATTGCGTTGCTCTCAGGAGCCCAATCACGGATACTTGGTAAACGCCAGCCTCTCTGTCTGTATTTTGGTCGTACATCACTGGAAGATCAGCAGACACTAAGCTGCTCGGTACCTCCCAAGATCACAGGGCTTTGCACATGCGTGGGGGCAGAATCCCAACGCTCCTGAGAAGCCGAGGCTCCGAGCCTGCTTCAGCTGCCTTCGCGATGAGATGTGCTCAACAATTTTGACCCCATGTACATTTTACCATAGTCTTCCCCACGCAACTACTCCCCAGAGGAGAAGCATTTATGGGCCACAGTGGCCCATAAATATTCCAGGAACCTGAACAATTAATTCAAAATCTCCCGTGGCTGCGGATCACGAGTCCCTGCACTGGTCGCTGGGGGTGACCTCGTAGGCAGGCGAGTGGGCAAGCACCCAGAGTCTGCTCAGTGGTGTCAGGCACAAGATCTGACAGCAGTCAAGCACTTTTCTAGATATGAGCCTAAAAGATGAAGCTCCACTAGGCCTCGCATAATGTTTTCAGTCCCTCTCAATTAGAAACACTTTCTCACATACCTACTTTCATAAAATCACCAGCGTCCGCATCTCTGGCAGAAAGTTTTGTAATGAATTTTTTTTTTAATATATTTTCAGCTGTAAACAGCAGAAAACCCCCTTCAGGCACTTCACTAGACCTTTTATCCATACGCAGGAAAAAGAATTGATTGATTTTGAAGTTAAACGTTGGCATCTGCTGTTATTCAAAACCAGGACCTTGGATACACTCATCCGCCATGCTTTCAGCTCAGCCACCAGTGTGCTGCAAATGAAGACAAGCTGTTGTCAAATGAGAAATGCAAAATAGTCAATCTGTTTGTCTGTTTAATGTAACTGGGAACATAAGCTGCTAAAAATGCTACCATTCTGCACTGTCAGATGGGAGACACTCTCCAACAAACGAAAGCCTAATGACCCATTTTACTCAGGCGCTCTGGAGTTCCTCCTAATGGTATTTTCCATATGCACTTCAACATGCTTTTAACTGAAACTGCAAATGGTACTATTTTCTATCTAACACAAGCGTGTAATCTGTGTAGCGTATTTTTTTTTTCCTCTGGCACCATGAAGGAATGCTGATGTTCAAGGCGTCTTGAAACAGTGAGCATATTGCTCAAGCATCTGATGCTCATCTTCTCTTTACACCTGTCATTGTACTGTATTAAAGGAAAAAAATCAAGTCATTAACCATGATAGATATGTTTTTAATAAGAAAGTGTTGTGCCTCGCCAGGCAGATAAATAGCAAGTCTTAAGATATCTTCAGAGCCCGAGCATACAATTACAGAATAAAGTTAAATATGCTGGGGACTCTTCAAAGACTGCTATAACTTGTAAAGATTAGGTCTCTATCAATTACCCAAGCTGCACTTCTTCAAGAATTTTCTAGCATTAAAATTGCTAATTTGACTTTTCCTCTGAAAGTTCCCCATACCCCACAGATAATTATGTGTGAAATGTTGCCTAAACAAAACGGTGATTTGGCCAAGAAAACAAGCGCGCTCCATTTTGAAGTCAAAAACTATTGAAAAATAATTCTAGTATTGCCAGAGGAGGGCAAGAGGGAACTCTGGAGATCTTGGCCATTTTATTAAATATTCCT
>NW_010241671.1:24698-30408 GCF_000690775.1 Eurypyga helias
AATTTCATGGGTCTGATTTCAAACCCCACAGAACTAGGGTTTGTTGGTTATTTTTTTTTTCCAAAGTCACAGAAGCAGAATAATGCCAGCCAGCCAGCGCTGGTTTTGCTTTCTCCTTAGGAAACAGGGCAGCCCCACAGCCTGCTGGCATACTTGCAGGATGTGCTTCTTTATGCCATTATAGTCCTAGACCCAGCTTTATCTCCACCCCTGCTGTTATCACATTGATATTTTTGTTAATTATTGACACAGAAATTCTCAGTCGTAAACCGCAGATCCCCGGAAATGCCCTGCTGTGCTGAGCGGAGCCGTGATGCTGCGAGGGTGCCTGCTCTCTCACCCTCGGGGGGCTGCCAGCATTGATTAGCAACCCCCAAAAAAAGCACTGAACCTCTTCAGGCGCTCCCTTTCCCACTGCAGAAAATAAGATCCTACTCATCCAGATTCCTCTCCACTCCCCAAAATACTCTCCTCTTTCCCCGCCATCCCCCCCTAAGGTTGTTTTCAGCCTAATGTACTGCTGGGGCCAGAGGGTGCAAAGCGAAGGGACCAACGTGTCCTGGGGCAGGACTGGCCAGGGATGCTGCTGCAGGCGAAGCCTGTCCTCTGACCCCACGGCTGTGCCCGCCGCCTTGCCAGCACCAGCCTCACGGTACCGCGCTGCGCACCGAGTGCCCTACTGCTTAACCTTTTGGAGAAGCGTTAGAAACGTAAAGGAGATAATTATAGCTTGAACTAGTGGGACTAGCAGTCTGCAACGGCGTGTCAGTGCTTGGGGTTTGTGCGCTCAGGAGAGAAAGAGAGAGAGAAAGAGCAGAGAAGGAGCAAGTGCAAGAGTGAAAGACAGAGGAAAAGAGTATTTAACGCAGGGGGTTAATACAGTGGCCAGTCATCTCCGGGACTATAGAGAAGTGTAATATGATCTTGGAATTATCCACTCAGTAACCAAGTGGATATTAGTACATCCCAAAAAATTAAAAAAAAAGTGTTTGCTTTATTGTAAAGAGTCTGGTACCTAAGAGAGAGATTTCAGGCTAGGAGGAAAAAGATCTATTCCTCTTTGCTTGCTATATGCCTTCCTCCTGCATAAATAAATCCCCCAAACCCAACATAAACCCCAAACCAGGCCTTTCCATCACAGATCAAAAGTCGGGCAAGTAGTGTTGCATTGCAGCTGCCTGAATTATACTTGGCCTCTGAATAATAAATAGGGAATTTCTTGAACCACAGGCTCATTAATGAGCACTAATTCAGAACTGATGGCACAATGTTCAGTAATTTAAGCAATGTAGACAATGAAGGTTCTCAACTCTGGTACAAAGAGTGACCTACAGAATCTTGCGGAATGAGTAATTACAGCTAATATCCATTTCAGCTTCTATTAGAACATCCAATAAAACAAGGTCATGACAACAGGCAAGGATCACATCCCGGCAAGCATCGCAGTGGGGAGAGACGGAGTCACCCCGGAGCAGGTGGATGGTTCCTATTACTCGGGCTCCTCAATGAATGAGGAGGCTGGCAGCTCCCCGGAGGACCACGGGCGGTGGTGCAGCAGCAGCTCGGGGGGTACGGGGATGGTTTGCAAGAGCACAAAGGTTAGGCTGGGACCGGGCTTGCTTTCACCCATAACTGACAAAGGCTCGAGGGGCAGACCACGTGCTACTGGCTTTTATTTTTTAGCCTTTCAGATAGTTTGGTATTAACATATAGAGAGAGTGATTTAATAACTGAGGAAGGGCCCACGACAAGTGGAAACAAAGGAAAAAGTTGATGGATAGAAACAGGGCAGCAATGGGTGCCTGTAGTGTGAAAAATAGTTGAGCGAGCAGCAGCAGAGCAGAATGAACTGCCTGGAGAGTTTTCTACTTTGGACAGATGAGCCTTATTAATTCCTATGAGGGGATGGAGAATATGGTCAAGAGAGGAAATAAAGAAATGATCTGCAATTTTTTTGGTACAGTAAGCGGGTAGGTGGCTGCCTGTTAAAAGCAGTTTCTGACTATTCTCACAAGACCTCCTGGTGCTTCTAAAAAACTGAAGGAAGACTTATTTTCTTCCCCCCTAAATGTGCTAAAATTTCACTCTTAAATGCAGGGAGTTTTTCAGTGATACCGTTTGACTTTTTAAAACTCATTCAGACAACAAAGGGCTTTTCAAAGTGATCCCTTCCCACAGCAATGCATAGGCTGGGAATTGTCTGGCGCAACAACCCGGGCAACACAGTGGATCATGGAGGGGGATGCCACCCGAGCTAATCGCCTAACAAATACAAGTCACAACAAATAGTTGGACAAACTCATAAAAAATCAGCTCTGCTGGGGAAATCTTTGGCCCTCACCAGAGTTCATTGTGCAGCTAGCGCAACGCAGTGCGGACGTGCCGCGAGTACTCCTCGACTGTGGGAGATGTCTGGTGGGCAAAAGCGGGTCCAGAAAGTCCAGGACTCGATCTCTGCTGATCAGTGTGGCTGCAAACACCCAGAAAATAGTCAACACGGCTCTGAAACACTCTTGAAGTAATGAGACAGAACCGTAGGTGCGGCCAGCTTTGGGTGCTTGTCTCTACCGCGTTTCGCTAACAGTGCTCCGCCGGCAGAAGCGGGGTTCGCACAAAAGGCTCCATCTCCCTAGAGGGTTGATTAAATGCTGGATTCGGGCAGCGAAAAATGCGCTTTGGTGCTTAAGTCCCTGTGCTGGGGGCTGACCTAAGCACTTCTGGCACTATGTAAACCACAGCATCAAAATCCACTTAAAGGTGGTATTCCCAAATAGCTACTCGTGTCCCACGTGCCCCAGGCACCAGTCCCCATCTAAACAGCACTCATCTCCTGCTGTGAAACGGCTGCCCTGACTTGCTGGTGGGTCCGTCCAGGAAACAGCCCCCAGTCACCGAACTGCCTGGAAAAACCCTTCTCTCCAGGCATTTTGCCTTATGTGAGAAATCCGCCTCCCGGAAAGCAGCCAGAGGGCAGGGCAGATGAGCCAACAATTAGGACCTTTGCAGGAGGAGAAAACCATTTTAACAGGGCTGGAAGAAGGAGGAGCAGGGGAAGCAGGACAGGATCATGGTGGGGACACTAGCCCAAACCCTGGCAACAGCCCCCAGGCTGCCCCGCTGCTGGCAGAGAGCTACGCTCTTGCGCTGAATTCTGTTGACTTTGGTAATACTAATTGAGGTAGGGTTTCCAGGATTGGTCCCAGGGTTGCTGTAGCATCAAATGAATGCCAACAGTTTAGATTACCTTCAGCTATATTAATTTCCATATTGGCTCGAGGAATTTTTCCTGCATCACTTGAGAAAAGTACCTTTAAAAGCTGTGCTGCCTTTTTTCTCTTTTTTTGTATACTATCTAGTAAGGACTTCTGCTTTCTGTTAAAATGTGCTGATAGATATTTCTTCCCTGTTCAACTTTAAGGGACCTTGGTGAATACTTTAAGGTTTACAGCTCAAATGATTGTTTGGTAAGTAAACCTTTTCTCCTCCAGATTTTGGTAAAATACTACATAGTTAAAATATTTTATTTGGATTCATACCTCATTTCAAAGTGCTGCTCATAGTACCTGACAGGAGCTGAACTTTAGTTAGCTATTTCTCCTTTTTTTTCATTCTTTTTTGGAGAAAACAAGAAGTCGAACATAGCTTCTGACACATTAAGCATGACTACTGGGAAATTAAAACAAATGTTGGTACAATTCACAGGGGGAAAAGAACTTAAAGTTTGTTTATAAATTTGTTCCCAGCTCCAAATGCATGTCATAAATTAATAGGTCATCAACATACTGTATTTAGCTGGCAGCAAGTAATTTTCTGTGAAGATATGAGACAGAACATAGCCAGAGTAGCAAATTGGCTGAAAGCAAAGCATTTTGAGTGCTTTGTAAAATCCATACCAGACAACTTCAAGCTCCAACAAAATGGAAAATCTTTTCTGTCTCTGTATTTAACTCCAAGGATTTAGAAAACTGACTAATAATGCAAATACCCAGAGGTTAATAGCCTGGTGCCATAGCTGGGAAGCACACCCAGCCTACAGGAGATCCATCACGCGCGTATCCGTGCGGGTGGGGAACGCGGGGCTACGGAGCGGGATGCTCTGAACACCCTCCGTGCCAACACGCTCAAACCAGGACGATTTGTTTCAAAGCAATCAGAATCATGACCTCGTCGCCTCATTTGGGCTGGCTTCTGCCAGCCTCATGCAGATGAGACCAATCTTTTTCTTAACAGGGTATGAAACATTCTTTGGCCCCGAATACAATGCCATGTCTGCTAACTTGGATAAGCATGGTGGTGGGTGGGAAGTGGCAGGGTGTGGATCAGTCACCAGCAGCTTTGTCGCAAGGTCCGACTCTCATGTTTTGGGAGAGATTTTCTCCAAGATTCGGGTAATTAATCACCTCGATTTGAACGCACAGGGAAATTCTAATGCTCCCCTCTCCAAACAGGTCCACACACAGTGTAAACCAAGAACAAAGCAACCTTTGGAGAACATCACGACCTGGTGTTAGAATCCAATGCATGTCTCTCGTTTCTGGTCTAGACTTGCATTTTGCAGCCCAGAAGGTGCAAGTCACCTGGAGGTGGTGTGAGCAGCACATGGGGCACAGAGCAACCTTCCGCCCTGGGAGCTCCTTCCCAAGGTGGTGCCAGAACAGGTTATTGAGGAATTAAAGCAAGACATGGCCTGGAGAGCCACTGGCTTGGCTCTGTGGAGGAAAAGCATCAACAGTCCACACCCAGCACAAACAACAGCCTCTTTTCGGGTCTGGCGGAAGGCAGCAGGAGAGAACGGCTTGAGGGCCAGGCAAGGGGAGGGGATACCAGCAGACTCATTTGCTCTGGGCTTTGCTATCAGCCTTCCATTTCCCACAGCATTAAAACCCACCATGTAATATACGTATATATATATGTACTCATGCGTCAAAATTCTTTCAGAGATGGGACGAGGCAATATTATCTTTGAGAAAACGCAGATCCTAACTTAGTCTCCCAAAAGGAAAATTACTGACTTGAGCAATTCCTGGTAGTTGTCCAAATAGCCTTGTCAAATTATTTAAATACCGCATTGTGATATTATTGAAGTTGGTACCAAGTTACTCTTGGCAGAAACAAGTGTTCACTGGCAGGTGCTGAGTAGATGAGCTGTTACTGCTCCAGCACTCTGTGTCAGCAGCACGGCTGGCTGCTGCGAGGGCTTTTAACTGGGGAGCTCAGCAAAACACCCTCGAAAGGGGCTACCTTTCCTAAGGGGCTCCGGAGGGGTTTGCTTTTACCTCTCAGAGGTTGGTGACTTGTCTGCTGTTACACTAGAGCAATGCTGGGGGTTTTTGGGTGGGTGGGAAGGGAAGCATCATATAGCTGCATTCAGCACAAAACCTACCCGCTAAAGACGAGCTCGCTCTTCTGTCTTAAAACAAATTCAGTATGTAAACCTCCAGAGAAGAAAATGGAATTTAGGAATTTACCTGCTCTGTATTAAAAGGAAGGGAGGAAAAGAAAAAAAGACTTAGCCTTATGCATTTTTCATTATTCGGGACCCACTCTACTGATGTATGCTTAATGCTTTCGTCTCCGCTATAATTTCAGTTGGAAAGTTGTTTAAAATGCAAGAGTCTAGCGGTGATTCACATCTGCTGTTTCAGACAAAAAGTTCAGAGCGAGGGATACACCAACCCCATCTATCTGTCCGGCCCAGGAGGGACAGGAG
>NW_010241671.1:30420-39417 GCF_000690775.1 Eurypyga helias
GGAGGAAGCATGGGATGGGCTGCTTGTCTTGGACTTCAAAATTCAGCTCTCAGCTTGGGAAGAACACAGATTTCTTGTATGGTGTGGGGGTATTCACCTTCCCCCTGTATCCCCAGCTGTAATAACCTCCCTGTGTGGCAGAGGGGGTGAGAGACCCCAAAACCAGCCTCCTGCTGCATTAGCATGCGCGGGGGTACGAGATGGGGCTCTGCGGATGGGCTGCTTGTCTTGGACTTCAAAATTCAGCTCTCAGCTTGGGAAGAACACAGATTTCTTGTATGGTGTGGGGGTATTCACCTTCCCCCTGTATCCCCAGCTGTAATAACCTCCCTGTGTGGCAGAGGGGGTGAGAGACCCCAAAACCAGCCTCCTGCTGCATTAGCATGCGCGGGGGTACGAGATGGGGCTCTGCGAGCCTGGCCGGGAACCATGAGGTAGGACCTGTCAGATCATCTCATCTCCACATCCTTTAAGAAAACTTTCACCCCCTCAAATATCTTTTCAAAGGTTTTGTCCAGTTTGGCTGCAAATGTCTCAAGTGATGTTTTTTCCATCACTTCCCTTGGGAAACTATACCTTCCTCTAACAGCCCTCGGTAACAGACAATCTCCTGCTCTCCAGCCAACATTTGTTTTGGCTCAGTTTCATCCCATTACTCTTAGTTATAACTTCACGTACCACGCTGACATGCTTAATATCATCTGAAAATTTTTGAGTTAAAATTTATATTACCAAGACAGGCAAAAGGAAGTAAACAGAAGATAAATTTTTCCATGGATATTGCTTTCACGGGGAAGGCTATACAGAATAAAGCCACGCTCAGGGAAGGAATGAGTAAACAGGCAAAGTGAAAAGACAACTTTTGTCAGTTAAACTGGGATAACAAGATTGTCACTTTTTTTCTGGCCACCTTTACCCTTGGGGTAATTATTTTAACATTGCTGTGAAACAGATTTCACTGCAGGCTCCTGGAGAACAACTGTGGCACCAATTCTCTGCCGCACCAAACGCCTACCACTGCAGTGACTCCTGTATTTTCTAGCCAAAAATTTTCCTCTGCATTTCTACCCAAGGACAGCACCCCTGTGTACGCTGGAGCAGCGTACCAGCTCTGGGACTCGGTCTTGTCACACAAATTGATTATTTCCACCCTTCAAAGGTCCGCATGTCTGAAATCCACGTTAGGTGTTTAAGTGCAATCTTACTGAAAGGGTACAAATCTCTCTGCCAGAAAACTCCTCTTCTTTCTCCAGAAGCTCACAGGGAACATGCTTAGATTGTGCTTTAGTGAGGTGAATGCAAAGACAGACTTAAATTAATATGTCTGGGAATAAATTATTTCTAGTGTGTCTTGAGCCAGCATCACATGAATAGATTACCATGAAGCACTATGGGAAGCAATAATTCATCTGAAAATCATGGTTTAAAACAGGGGGGGGAAAAAAAAAAATCTATGAAAGCTGAGGATAACTATCCAGCCTCTTACTGTCAGCAGTGACAAGTGATTTGCAATCTGCAAAGGACCTCAGAAGCATTGCGGGCTGCTCTGTCTTCACAAGATCCCGGATTATTTTATTTGGCTGATAGCGGTGACACAGCACCTCACCAGCCAGCAAACAGGATGGTAGGGCCAGGAATATCCATAACTATCCCCCACGCAGAGGAAAACAGGAGGTACCCCACACCAGCTCCACTTCCAGCAGTGGGGATGGAAAGTTATATTGTAGTTTTGCTTACAGCTGCCAGAAGCAGCTTTCCCTGGTTGGCTCCCCACCCCCCAAGGCTTGGCAGACCCCAGGAGGTGTCAGCGGTGCCACCTCCAAATTCACAGGGTGAAACTGCACCAGCTGTACATCCACTTTTGGAATAGACGCAGGAGAGCCCCAGTCACTTTTTATGCTTTTGATGGGAAAAAGCCGGGTTGGTGCCACCCCCACTTCTCTTTTCCAAGCTCTCTTAAACAAGAGCAGACATTTTGACCACAATCAAGTGATTTTTCAGATTCTGTTACCAGGGGTGGGGGTGGGGTGGGGTGGGGAGTTTACTTAGGTTTCTCCTCTACTGCCCCAATACCCTCTAAAATAAAGAGGCCATCGCATGACTTTTGTTACTAAATGAACCACAGAATTTTATTCTAATTTGACACAATAAACTGAAGACCTAGATGCCTCATGGAGAGAGAAGTGATAATTCCCTGCTGGCCAAAGGAGAAGCATTCTTGCAGCCTACCTGGTGCATTACATTTTCTTACTCAGAATCACATATCTGAGACCACAGAGGGAATCTCAGTTTGTACATCAGCCCAGAGGTTTTATTTTTAGCATCCTCTGCTCTCAGTTCACTATACATCTGTAGCAATCTATTTAAACCCTAGAATAAAAAGCAAAATTAGTATTTTATTTTTAGGTTTGCACCTTGATCACACCTCATCCCTTTTTTCTACATCACCCTCTCCCTTTCTTCCTAATGCACAGCTGTGAAACTTGGGAAGTGCCTTTTGCATTCACCCCCAGTACAGTGACACGGCTCAGCAAACATGAGTGGTGCCATGGGAGCTGCAAGGCATCATCCTGCACTCCCAAGGTCACCACAGCAGCGACACCGATGTTCTTAACGCCTCACCTGGAAAGTCCAACCTAGGCTCCTCACTAATTAACGTACAAAAGTCCACATGGCCACAGTCAGCTCTGTGGCGTGGCGTGCCAGGGTGGGCATTTCTGAGACGCAGGGACAAAAGCTCAGCCTCCCACACCCAGTGATGTCAAACTCCACAGTATAAAGGGATGGGAAAGCGATCGTGTGGTTAGCGTGTGGTTAGCGTGCGGTTGCCCTCGGTCAGAGCGACACGGGGGGAGCAGCAGGGTGCTTCTGCAGCACCTTCTCCCCACGCAGCCGTGGCCATGCTCCACCAAAGCGGGGGAAGAGGCAGGGCACACAAAAAACGTAGTGTCAGGAGGGGAGATGAAAATCTATACATAAAGACACACTAACTGTCTCTCACACGGCCAGCACTGTCAGCCACCGTGGGAAAGGCATCAGCACCGTGGCCTTCAGCAAGGGCTAAACAAGCTCTCGGAGACCCTGGCTGCGTCCTTCTCTAACCAGCCTGGGATGAAGCTCATTTCACTGTATCCTAAATACGACTGTGACATGAGCAACGAGACCAAAGCGATGTTGAGTACGTCTCCAGGTGGCTGGCGATACGTCTCCTGCTTCAGAACAGGCACGCACACAGAAAGCGGTCTCATCTGGTCTCATTCTGTCATCCCGAATCTGACCCTCTCTTAGCAGCCATCTCTGACAAAACTAAATCTGACTGAGGTACCTGCACTCAGAGTTCAGTTTGACACCTCAATCCCTCTGAGATACAGAACTCAGGTATTTGGAAATGAGCCTAGGAAAATCATCTGCTTTCTCCTGAGTGTCTACCTGGGAAAAGATATAAAATTGATGTTGAAAACAAAGCTAGGCAAAAAACCCTCCCTGAAACCAAAACCCAGACCTTTCTGGCAGACTGCACTTAATCAGCAGGACGCTTTACACATCTGCAGACAAGGTCCAGCTCTGTGACGATGCCTCGAAGGTGCCTAGAGCTGCAAAAGCCACTTAGTCTATTCAAATTTCTTCAGTGGTTTTGCAAGGAGATCTGTGCCTCTATCTGCATTTTAAACACTCCGGCACTGTGAAACCTGTCCAAAGGTCCTGTTGGTGCTGCACTTGTTACAACAGTTAGTGGCACCTCCCACACGTAAATATAAAATCCTGATATTTTCTACACAGCCCAGTACTCCAGTAGTCTGGAAATGACTGGCGGTGATTCTAGGGGAGATATGATGCCATATGTGGCTGTATTCAATGCCTGTGCTTTGTCCTAGGAAGCGTTGCCATACACTACTTTTACAGGGTTTCTGCAGCACTTCAACTAATTTTCCCTACTCAGCAAAAATAAATTCCAAACAATACAATACCGCTTTCGCACAGCTATAATCATAACCTCGCACAGCTCCAGTCTGAAGCATTTGTTCTACTAAAACACTTTCCTATTTTATTTGTATAGTCCTACTTAAGGATATAGGGCTGGTTTTAATATTACATAAAGAGCCAAGCAACTGTTTGCTCAGCTATGGCAACGAGAAAGACGAAGAAGGTGCATATGTCCAGAAGATAATAGCTGACTGTTGAACCAATCTCAGAAATTAGTTGTGAAATGAAGTGGAATACGTGAATGGTTACAAAAAACAACCAAATTAATTTACATGGGTAAAATAAACGGTACATGAGAGACAACTGCCACAGCAGAGTTATTCCCCTTGTTCACAATAAATGGGATTGGATATGCACATGCATGTGTGCATTTATGGTTATTTATGTGAGAGAGATTTATTAAAATGTGTAATGAAATTGCCATGGTTGTATCAAGTTACACACGGTGGTTTGCAGGCCTAATCCTGCTCACATTGAAGGCAATGGAAAGAAGAACGTTGACTAATTATCACTCCGTAAGCGCTCCAGAATATCCACGTTGAATTCTAACAAATTACTAGAACCTCAGGGAAAGAAACAATGCTAATTAAGATGAACTTTAGGTGTAGGACCTAATTAATATGATCTTTGCATGAAACTTGTTCCAAATGAAGCAACTTTAAAAGTTACATGAATAAATGCCTTGGGCTGTAGAGCACTAAATAAGTCAAAAAATAAACAAACATGTTTCTTAAAATCAGCAAGTAACAAATCAAGATATTAACGTGGGTGTTATGTGACTGCGAGTCTTTGCTTCAGCCAAGGTTTTGATTTCCTTTAGCTCCCAGCGCTGCGTTGGTGAAATGATAGATGCTGGGGATTGTTTCTAACGGGTACCACAGAGATGCTGGGGGGAGGGAAGCAAAATTATGACAGGAACACACAAATGCCTGTTGTCTGAGGGGAAGTATTGATCTCAAGATGTTGTCAAAAATGATGTGGCGGTCTACTAAAGCGAGAATATAAAACTATGTATTTAGATAACTTAAAAGGTGTTTTCCTGTTTCAAGGAAGGCAGCCAGATTCCAAGCAGGAGAAATTTGTGCACCGGGTCGATTAAAGGAGGTGTAGTGGTGATGTGTTGGTACAACTCCTGTTTGTGCGTCTGTATGCCTCAGGAACATCAGGACCAAAAGCAGTGTATGTAGTAATAATTTCTGTGGACAAACAGTTACTCTGGAAATATTGTTCATTGTTATCTAGAAGAATTCTTTTCCTTACAAAACTGGACAAACCCTTATTTCTTACAGCCCTGCTGCATTTCCCCTCTGTGGCTAAAAGCTGAGGCGGCTGTGAAGCCCAGAGCAGAACTCCGGACATCTCCTGTAGCACCTACGTGCCAGATGGACCTAATCCCCTGGCTGGAATCCAGAATCTTGGGGTGCATCCTGATCCCACTGAAACCTCTGGCAAGGGTCCCACTGGTTTCAGTAAGGTCACCCTCTGGTCTCTGCTCCAGCTTTTGGGGGATCCTTCCATACAGGAACATTTTTTTCTGAATGAAACTAAGTTGATTGAGTACTGACCTGTCCAAATGATAACAAAAACTCCAGCAATGAAGAAGACAAAATATTAGCCCGTGGGAAAACAAAATAACAGCTTACAACTACTCTGTTCTGAGCAGATATAGTAAAAGTACCCAACGCAATATATGGACGTACATTAACGTTTTGGCTTTGTCTGCTAAACTGGAATTCCTCACATGCTGACCTCTTGGCCTCCTCCTACTTCTATTTTCCTCTCTCACCGCCTCCATGAGAAAAAAGGGGGGAGGAAAAAGAGAGTGAGACACAGGGAGAGAATCAAAAAGAGAGGGACGAAAAAAGGGAAAGCATGAGAAAGACAGTGAAAGAAAGAGAAAGAATGAAGAAAGACTGAAAGAGAAAACAGAACAAAGGCAAGCAAGAGTGAGGAGCAGAAAGAAAGAAAAGAGAAATCAATGCACTGCCAGTCGTTTTTTTAGGGCCTGTGAAAGTTATGGGGCCCTACATGGAGAAGGCATTACATTTTTTGATCTGCAGCCAGATTCTTAATGAAATAGGAGGGCAGGAGGGAGGCTAATGTGATTCAGCATCTAAAAGCAAGCAGTTGCATCAATAATCTTTAGCACTGGCACTTGTGCTAAGACAAAACATAACAGAGTTTAGAAGACAAGTTGTCAGTGTGATTTGGGGGCCTTTCAGTTATTCAATATAACTCCATTAGGTTTTGGAAGCATAAACAGGTAGCAGGGTTTTGTGCAAGTAATACTCTTAAACCAGTATGTAATTAAAATTGAGCTCTTCGGAGAATAATTCTACTATATGTTACTAGAGGTGACCTCTATTTTATCAATCTCTCGTGAATACTACTATTTGTTTTAGCTTTACCGACTTTCAGCCTAACAAACAGAACTACGAAGCGACAGTCCAACTGAGCGAGGCACACTCGAGCTCGGGCTGTCTTTGTGCTCTGTGTTACGCCCTCCCCTCTCAGCTAAAGCAGCTTTGGAAGAGGAGTGCGCCCACTTCCACTGCTGCCTAACTTCTCCTTCACTTCCTGGGGAAGTTTTTTTAGAATTTATATGCTTCTACATTGAAGTTTTTAACATTTTTTTTAAATGTGCAGAACACTGGGGCAAACTAGGTTAAAGGAAACTTTTTTTCCTCTTCCCCTCAGCTGGAAAAGTACATAAAACTTTGCATCCTAAGCATGCAAACCCCCTCACACTTCTATCCCTTATGCTTGCAGAGACTGTAATTCATGATTTTTCTCTATTTCTTGCTGTTAATGTGGTTTGAATTGTCTCCTGGTCTCCTGACACAGAACTGTTGCCTGCCTTCTTCATTAATCTTCATAAATTTCAAGTGATACGATGGCCTGGCCTCCACCCTCCAGGATGGTGGCAATTTAAGATGGAAAACGTTTTGGGGAGTCAGATTGAACGCCCAACCCACATCTTGCTGCACTGTGGTAGAACCCCGGGTGGCGGTGGGAGGGCAGGAGGTGTTTTAACCCTCCTTCACGTTTTGCCTTTGTAAATTGCAATAATTTTCCCAAGTGCCTGTAAATTCCCAGGAAGTTCTAAACAATTTTGACTTTGTATGGGAAAAGGATGTGAGGATTTATACATAATATTCAGACAGGGAATGGTATTGCCATCGGATGTCTGTCGATACCTGTTTAGTGCACCCTGCCTGCACCTCCAGCCCTCCTCAAGCTCCTGGCCAGGGGTATGAGGGATGCACTACAAAAAAGTTTTGAACAACCCCAAACTTTGAAACTTTTATCTTAAAAAAAACAAACCAAAACAAAAAGCACAGCTTGCAGCTTGGTACTACTGCAGAAAATTATACAGCAATTCATAACAATTTCCAAGGCATCACAACATGTGCTAACAGGTATAAGGAGCAGTGTAAACAAGGAGAGCAAACACCACGTAACGAGCAAAAATTGCCACGGTGCAGTGCTGAATGTCCCTAGACAAATCAGTTTCTTCCATATTTCATCTGGAAAGACACCTTTCCATAAACAAAGACTGTATCAGCTAAGGTGTACGGTCCAAGACCCAAACTGAAAACCCCCAGACACTGCCCCCAGGTTTATTGGCTGCTCAGGGTCTGGCGCTGGGGGGTCTCTGCCCTGGGCGCTGGATGAAGTCCCTTCCGGACCATTTAATTCCGTCGGGGTGACGTGACACAGTACAAGGAAAACAAAGGGACTTGAGTTTAAGCTCACAGAACGCTAACTCTCTTTGGAGGGAGCCAAAGTGGTAATAAAGACTGTTCTAATGATTTGATCAGCAAAACAAACTAAAAGCAAAGTTTGGAATTAATGAGAGCTCTAGATCAAAACCATGGATGATTTTCCTCTCATTAGTGGTTTTTATCATCAGATGTTAGCATTGTTTGAATGAAATTCATTCAAAGACCTCAAATAAAAGCAGTATTTGGTAAAAGAAACTGTGATTTGGGTCTATTAACAAACAGAACATCTTGCTAAATAATTCCTTTATGCACTATTCAGTAATGATGTAAAGCTGGTGCCTTTCTGCTGCCTCAGTGAAACAGCCTTCAGAAAGATCATTAAACTGGCTTTTTGTGAGGCAAGCTAAAGAGAACGACCGGAACGTCTGTTATAAGTTTATATTTGCATTCAACTCAATTAGGCCTTAGGATAGAGATGAAAGGGAATCGCAGTTTCCTTCGCGGCGGAGCGAACAGCCAACTTTCTAAAGCAGCGCTTCTGACAACTGCTTCGGATGGAGACCGCCACTTTCCAAGAAGCGTTGCATCACCGCGGCCCGCATCCGACGGACGGGCGGGAGGGGGGAGATGCTCATAAAAATATCAAACAGCTGATCCCTGTGGATCCCGGCCAGAGCTGCCGCTGGAGACTTCCAGCTCATTGTGGAAGGAATTTCGGTACAAACGAAGCCACCGCAAATAACAACAAACCCTCCTCCTCTTCTCCCCTTTCCTCTGCTTGGGAATCCTCCTCCCCGGCTTTATTTTTTTTCCGCTTTCCAACAGGGCCCCACATGGAAGCCCTTGCCAGCTGGCTGCGGCGAGCCAGAGCCACTCTCCGAAACAGCATCCCTGCGCTCCGCAGGGCTCTCGCCTGGTGACAGATGCCTCGCGGGCACGGCCAGAGGCTGCTCCGCTCCCGGCTGCGCCACTGGATTCCTGAGCGGGGTCAGCTGGCAGGACTGGGTTTATATGGATGGCTGGATGGCTAGTGGGGGTTTTCTCTCTTGGGGGAGGTCTCTGGAAGGAGTTAGGAGAAGGAGGCAGCGGGCTGCGGAGGAGCCCAGGCTCGCACAGCCTGCACGGGCGTCCCCGGCATTGCAGAGCAGACTCGATGGGCTCCGTCTGCAACACCTCCTCTCACCTGCCTTTCATTCCAGCGCCGCAGCCGGCATCTCGGAAAGATTTTCTGACCATGTAAAAAACCCAGGAAGGCTCAGCTAGCTTCTCATTGGGAACTCTCTCAAAG
>NW_010241671.1:39453-88892 GCF_000690775.1 Eurypyga helias
CCAGCCTCTTCCAAAGGAAACATGTTCTGTCAGAAACGTTTCACCTGCTCCCTAAGTACATTCACTACACAGAGCCTTTTTATAATGTGCTAATTTATTTTTAGAAACGGTTTTATATTGCAGAGCACCCTGAGTGCCTTTGGCAACTTCAGGTACTTTAGAAATAAATGTATTATTATTCCTCTTTAGAGATTTAAACTGTATGTTAAGTGGTTAAAAGTAGCCATTACATGGCTGGTGGTTTTTTCTTTTATTGGTTTTCCCAATGGCAATTTTAATACTGAATTTTATTATTTTTATTAATTTTATTATTTATTTATATTAAAGCACTTACACTCTTAATTTAGGGAGAATCAGTTCCAGAAAGAGCAGCAGGGTCCCTGACTGGTAAATGAGATGCAAAAGGACAAAGCTGGGACCCTGAGCTCTCGGGGCATTAAAATAATTTTCTGATCTAACTCTTCCCAGCCGTGTCCAAGTTCTGCTCCTGCTCCTTCCTGGGAAACCCTCAGCCCTCCTGCACTGAGCACTTTAGCAGTAACAGGACATCTCATTGCCTGGGTTTCCCGAGGAACTTAATCTAACTGGCATTCTTCAAATTGTACTCGATATATGCACAAAGACACAAACAAATGACAGTTGCCTTCTCTCCAACGAAAGCACACGGTGTACCCCTTGGTTTTTAAATTGTGGACAAGAATTTCACCTGGTGCGTAGGCAGCCAGATTCAACAGCCTGCTCTGGAAGAAGACAGCCCAGACCTCATGAAGGCACCTTCTACACCACATCCTGGACTAGCCCACAACATGGGCTTTGCCAGGCGGCTTTTGAAGCCAATTCTCTGTGCAGAAAAGTTCAAGATTCATGAATGCAAAACAAACAAGAAAAACCAAACACCCACAAAACACTCCTCCTGCAGATCAGTGGCTGAAGAGGGAAAGCCATGGCATAGGCTCTAGGATCAGAGGATTCCTATTTTCTGAGGAAAGACATAAGATACTGTCCTGTCCGTGCCGGGGATGAAAGACCTCCCTAAAACTCTCAGCAAGGCACCTTATGCCTTAGAGTCATCAAGGGGAGAAGACCAGCTCTATTTTCATTATCTCCTTCTAGGTGAAACTCCAGCTAACTGCTCATGGTGTCTTCAAGTGTCTCCTCTTCTGAGCATGCCTGGGCTCAGATCCCCTTCTGCTGTGTCCCTCCATGGTAAGACAGCCCAACTTCAGGTTTCCAATTTCCCTTCCAGGAGCCCCGCATAAAAAAATGTGTATCTTAAAATACGTAGCTTCGTGGACCAAAGAAGTCTTCATGAATTTTAAAAGGCAGTTTGGAAAAGTTTTCTGTCTTGAGCAAACTTCCTCAACTCAGGCATCTGAAACTGAATTTTGCAGTTCCTGAGCCTGTCCAGTCACTCGAGCAAATAAGGAAACACATGCTACATGCCAAGTTAGCACATGCTCTGCTGGAATTGCAGTTATGGTTCAGGTGAAATCAAGATTTTTTCATGTCTCTTCAGAGTAGTGAGGGAGTCGGATTGTGAAGTCACCATCAAGCTAGCTCTTCATGCAGTAAGGTAATCCCTTCTCTTCTCTCGAGGCCAAGATCCAACTGCCATTACTTAACATGTTCTTAAATTTAAAAAGTTACCACCTACTAACCTTCCTCATGAAACTGCCAGTCAGTGTGAATGGAAAACAGCCAGCTGATTAGTTCTGATGGACTGCTGTGTGGAGATCTAGTCTGTGTCACTAAAACGCCCGTTCATCCAATTAACCAAATTACTAAGGAGAACTCCAGCCAAGTGCAACACTTAGTGGGCTGCCAGTACCAGGAGGTTAGTGCCCCAGAGACAGAGTCTCTGCAAAGCTGGAAGTTTCTTCTGAGCCTCTTCAAAGAGTGTGCAGTCATGCTGTGAAGAGCTCCGAGGTGTGCTTCCTACCTATCCACAGGGCAGTAATTCAGCCTGGGTTCAGGACACTTGGGTTAGCGGCCAGTCACAAGGATATACCCAAATCTACCCTTATTCATTAGTTAAAGAAATTTAGGCAGATGTCTGAAATTAAGCAAACCTTATATTTCACGACAAGATACATATACAGGTTTCTATCTGCAATCTGGTGCTTTAGTGGCAAGCAAGACTGATGAGCAAAGCCTGGTATTATAACTAGTACATTTATCATTATGGGATTATAATTATACTGTTATAATTTTACTATTATAATTAAAGGATAAATGACAAGATTCACAAGAAGGTCAACAATCAGAAACAGAAGACACTTTCTCGAAACCATAATCAGGGTCAGCTGTTGCATGCTGCAGACTGAAAAAGCTGGCGAGCACTGCCAGGAGAGCCAACAAGACATCAGATCAGCCCAACAGGGAGCAGGGAACAAGAAGGTCTTGATTTGGCCCCATCAGCGATCACGAAAATCAGCAGTAATCTCTCCACTGGTTTTGACAGGTGCTGGCTGAGATGTTACATGCAAAGTCCCTGGCGCTCAGTTGAGACCTAACTTCATTCCATTCAAAGCTTTATTAGCATCAAAATTTCATAAAGACTACAGAATTTGATCTGAAAAGTTTAATTCTTTGAAAATCTGGCAGCCTGGATAGAAATTCTGGGCACCTGGCTTGAGCATTGCTCAGTTTTCTCCAGTTTCATCCACGGTGCCATTATTTATTTCGTTCTGCAAGTATTTAGAGGAATGCTGCAATGTGAAACATATCACTTGCAGAGAGCCCCAGTTTTGGCAGCCCTAGCAAAACTAATGCCAGCTCAATGCAAATCTCTCTCTGCTTGTTTGCATGTATTATAACAGCAAGAAATACATTTTCTTAGAGGCATAATGAAAATAGGCTCAAGACTAACACCAATGTCCCTATACAGAAAACGTAATAGCTGAGTTTGGGTTTTCCTCACGTTGGTTTAGATAAGTCAATTATTTGTATAGTGACTGGCAATATTGTGGACTCAAGGTGGTATCAGCAATGCAGAGTTATCCAGCAGGAATTATCTACTTGATTTTTAAAATGTCATTGCACATGTACCCCCCACTGTTTTTGATATGTTTTTTTTATTCTGAAAAGCGTTCTTTGAAACATTCACTGTATAAAAAAAAAAAAAATCAGAGTGCATCATTGGGTGCCTTTAATGACCTGCTGATGTCAAATGTAGTTCTGAAGCTGCACCACAAACAGCAAAAAGGGATCGGGGTAGTCCTGCAGCAGAGGGGTTCTCACGGTCCTGCAAGCTCTTAAATCTTTGAAACGATCCAGTTTCTCTAGCAGGTTTCTACATCTGGTCTGGCTTCATTTTTATTAACCACCAGCTCAGCTAAATAACAACGTCCCGTTAAGTCCTCAGGAGGATGCTGGTTGAGTGTGGGGTTCTGGCTGTACTCTGCAGGGGACCTGGCCCGTGCCTAGCGCTGGAGGCCATCGCCCGAGGCTGCTGAGCGGGTGAGCATTCCGAGGTTTAAGCCTTACGAACAGCTGAATTTCGGATAGAAAAGACAAAAAATGAAAAATTGTGCCTGAAGTGTCGGGAAGGTACCAGTTGCACCAGGGGCTGACTGCCTGATCCAGCCACCCAAGGACCGAATGGCATTCAAATATTACGGCTTCGGGCGACCCCACAGCTGTATCTGGTGCTAAAGGTGTGCTTTCTAATACCCGCGGGTTCACAGGGTCTAGATAAAAACAAAATGTTGACATGCTCTTGACTATTTTGTACAACAGCATTAATGTTGTTAAACACCATGTCTTATCCTATAAACAGTAGGGATTAATTTATTTTATATGCACCGAGTGTTTATTAAATGTATCAACCTCCAAAGCACAGCCACTTATCGCAACTCACCACAACCACGCAACAAATTCCGGCTACGTACCCAACATTTGTTTTCCTGAACACCCCTGCAAACAAAGTCCTGACTGCATGCATGTGGAAGATAAATAGGATGTGTTTGCAAACATAAGTCAAAGTGAGGTGCCAGTCCCTAAGAATCTATTCCCAAAGCAAATGCCTTTGGGTTTTACATTTCTGATGCATTCAGTCATTTAGAAGGTAAGAGGTTTTAGAAGGTGGCTTCCCCCTGGAGCACATTACCTTTACACCTCTAGCGTGAGCTGCGGGATGAGGTCCAGCACATTGAAAGCAAAATAGGAATCTCAGCCTCACTGATCACAAGCCTTTTTTGCATATTTTTTCAGGTTTTCTGTTCACCTCAAGACACAAACAGCCCTACAGGCAACTCTGGGAACGAGAGTCTGAGGTTCTGCACTTGACTCAATTAGGGACTCGCAGAGCATCCCTGTGCCTCAGCTTACATCTCTCCAAAATGGTGTTCAAGTGGATATGGCTATTACAAGGGCTATTATGAAAGGTAATTTATATGTCTAAGGTTAAAACCATTATTTATGCGATTTTCTTGGTTTCACTGATTCATCACACGCTGGGTAAAACTGGGTATTATTAAAAGAGGTTTCTGTTTTTCACAGCTACTTAAAAACTCAAGCAACATTACTGCTTGATGTTTAAAGAAAAACAAACAAACAAACAAAAAAATCAATCTTTCATTTCCTCCCCCAGATATGACCCTAGTTATTTCTCAGCTGAAATAGCTCACCAGAGATGCCCTGCGAGGTCTGATCCTGTGCCACTGGAGCGAACGGGAGCGCTGCCATCCGCCTCAGCGCGAACAAGAGATCACCTTCTGTTTCTGCCCTGAATCCCAAGCGTGTCATACCCCGCAAACCAGAACTAAAAGCTATTTATTGCCCGGGTTTCTGTGACAAGGGACAAAGTTGGTTGGTCCCTCGGGAAGAAGGCTGAGAGGGAGAAGAGGCCGGTACCCGAACGCGGGGAAGGTGCAGGTAAAACGCCACACGCCCCGGCTCTGCTAGGGAAGGGGAGGGCAGGAAAGGGAAACATGCTTTGTCTCCCGGCTTTGCTGTCCTCGTCTGCGAGCGCAAGCTGCTCGCCAAAAGCCAACAGCGCTGGATTGCCCCGCTCCTGGGGAGCCACTGTCCTTCCCCACACTGCCATCCAGCTCAAGTCCTGCTCCCAGCACTTCCCCACGAGTCCGTGTCTCACCTCAACCCACAAACCGCCCTCCCACTGTGTTTTTCTCCTGGGGAGATCCCTGTCCCCCTGCAAAAAGAGAGAGACCATCCAGCATGAAGTGCTGCAGTTACACACACGTCCAGACACAAACCAGTGCCAAACGCTGTCAGAAAGAGAATTACTTTTGATTAATGGGAAAGGAAAGTTAATTGTCATTCAGTATAAATGTCAGGGTGGAAACCCAGGGAAGATAAAACATCACTTTTCAGCAAGAAGGAAGGGAAGATTTCCATGGCACAGCCTAAGCTTACTGCTTAATGTGGATGAAAAAAACACTATTCTGCTCAGCTCCGTGGGACATCAGAATATTTAACTTTTACTGTCTCGGGGACTCGCCGTGTAACTCTCCGATGCACAAAGCTCACCAAATTTTTCACATTTCTGCAGACTAGATCCGCAGCTGGTGTAAATCACCACGAAGGCTCTGACTTTGGTGGCATCCTGCCAATTTACTCCAGAAAGGATTTGGTGCAGAAATGTTTCCCAGTGTATAAACTTCTGGTTATGATAGACAATTTGTGGGCTCCAGCAGGGATTGGTGATCTGAAAAGGGAGTTATGGGAATTGGCAAGATATGAAATGGTGTGGGAGAGCTGCAAATATTTAATTTCCTGTGAAATAATTCTCTGGTGGTTATATATATATATAAATGTATATATACACGTGTATGTGTGTGTGTAGTTCAGCAAGTTACACTCCAAAATGAAAAGATTTCCTATTTCCCATGATCCACTCACAGCACCAATTGTCTGCCCTGGAGTGTCAGCAGGCAGCTGAACTCTGCTCCGTTTGCCCTAATACAATGTGTTCAAGACCAAATTGACTCCTGAGATGGTTTCCAGCTCCCCGGCTGCAAAGCCAGTTATGTGTTTAAGGAGAAAATATGCCGGGGAGGAGCTGGAACGGTTTAATGCCTGCGGAGAGATTCCAGACTTGTGCACCTGCCTCTCCCCATGCCCGTAGCCGGATTTAAAGACTACGGCTTCTCCGGGCAGAAAGGGGCACAAGTTAGGGCCACGGCTGTTCCCGGGCTATAAAAATAGAGACGGATGCTTGCCTGTGAGGAGGAAGAATGTGAGGCTTCTTTGAAAGCTGAGCGTGAGCAAGTCCTGACACCTCCCGGCTCTTCACCTCGCTGGAAAAAGTTCTTGCGCTTTCGGCGCGCACGTGCGCGGGGACACACACGCACCCGGCTCAGGAAACAAAAGCTGCCGGGAAAGCTACAGAGGGATGCTTCTAGCAGGGCTCAAAGAGTGGGGGAAAATGCTTACAGTCAGCGTTGTTTGTTTTCAGCTTGATTTGATTAAAAATCCCCAAGCCAACCATTCCACTCACCCCCCCCAAAAAAAAACAAACCACACACCACACCCCGAATTCCTCTTCAGAATTAATGGGGAGCAAAAGAAAGCCGTACTACGCACGTGCCGTCTCCCTGCCCCTCGCCCCGGTTGCTCCCTCTCACTTGCAGGCCGGAAATCTGTTGGGCTGTCTGTTTTCCACCCAGGTGGACAAACATATAGCCAGGAGACTGAATGCAATTTGCTGTTCCAGAGAAACGCGAGGTCCGCAAACGCAGGGAAACTGCTGATCCCAGGCAAGAGGGAGCGCTCCCTTCCCCCTCCCGCAAACACGCGCACGCACAAGCACGCACACACCTCCCCTCCAGTTTTTAATTAAGAAATTAAGGAAAATACAATATTTTTATATTGTCCTTTCAAGGAGATCTCTATTTGCATAGCCGGGTCCCCCTTCCTCCGCGCAGCACTAACATTAGTGTGACCTTTTCCTGCTAATTGGAAAATCTTACGGAAATAAAGCCTGTCAGAAAATGAGAAGTGTCTCCCCTTTAGGCTGGCCAAACGACCTCAGAGGGGGAAAAGAAGTTCTGAATTTCTGCTCCTTCTGCACACACTGCAAAATCTTTATTACTTCGGAGAGCCTTGAAACCTAGTAATGCCCCTCCAGTGCAAAGAGAAGTAAATAAATTTCTTCTTATGACCACTTTGGAGAAACACACAACCAGATTTACTCAGCGGGGATAGATACTGGACAAGATAATGAAGAGAGAATAAGAATATGATAGGGGTTTACAGCCTCTTCTGTCTCTTTAAAGTGTTTTAATCCTTCAGAAACAGGATATCGGGTCCATTTCCTTAAAGATACAGTATCCCTTCTGGGACAAGTAATGTTATAAAAACCTAAGATGTAACATCTATCTCACAATATTGATTGGCACTTTAGTGTGATAAAAGGGGTTGAACCTGAAGGGGAAAAAAAAAAAGGGAAAAAAAAAAGGTAAAGTGGGATTACTCTTTGAAGAATTGAAAAAAGTCTCTGTAACACCAGGTCAAACTTTCAAAATATTTTTTTTTTTACATGGAATTGAACCAATGCCATTTCAATGATTGTCTAGGCAATTCTCTTGATTTTTAAAGCGTATAGATCCACGTTTGTAGCTTTATTACCAGCTGATGCTGGAGCTACCTCCAGCCCCAGCACAAAGCACCGTGAATTCTTTCTGTGCACCAGATATGATAGGGGTTTACAGCCTCTTCTGTCTCTTTAAAGTGTTTTAATCCTTCAGAAACAGGATATCGGGTCCATTTCCTTAAAGATACAGTATCCCTTCTGGGACAAGTAATGTTATAAAAACCTAAGATGTAACATCTATCTCACAATATTGATTGGCACTTTAGTGTGATAAAAGGGGTTGAACCTGAAGGGGAAAAAAAAAAAGGGAAAAAAAAAAGGTAAAGTGGGATTACTCTTTGAAGAATTGAAAAAAGTCTCTGTAACACCAGGTCAAACTTTCAAAATATTTTTTTTTTTACATGGAATTGAACCAAATGCCATTTCAATGATTGTCTAGGCAATTCTCTTGATTTTTAAAGCGTATAGATCCACGTTTGTAGCTTTATTACCAGCTGATGCTGGAGCTACCTCCAGCCCCAGCACAAAGCACTGTGAATTCTTTCTGTGTACCAGCAGAGGAAAAACAAAAGGAGGAATTTCAAATAAAGAGATATGCTTTTGTTATTAACAGCAAACAAAGGAACCCCAATTTCAAATGACTGTCTGGTTCATGTATAAAGTGCCCTTTTTAAAAAGCATCACCTGTTTTTCGGAAGAAAAAAAAATATTGAAACAACTGTCACCGTATGGATGTATCTACAGTCATTCCTGAATTACTCAAAGTTAAAATAACAGAGACACAAATACTGCAAACAATTATTCATCTGAGTAGCTCTTAGTCATATGGAGAGTCTCATTTAAGCCTGTAAAACTATTTCCATGGGTTAGTGGGACTGGGCTGGTGTTGTGTGGTGAAGTTAGCAAAGCCTGACGCAAGCTCCGGACGCAGAGAGGCTGCTCGCCAGCAACGTCTGCCGAAGACAAGCGAAGTCTCCACACGTTTCACCTTTGCATCTAACAGTGCATGAACAAGCACATGCCGAGACCTCGTTCACCTTCGGATGAGGCTGCCCTGCGCACAGACATGCCCTAACTCAGCAGGTTTCTCACAATCTGCTTTCCCAAAATAGGGAAGCCAGTGTGCCTGGTCCCCCAGACCCAGCTCTATGGGGCGTGGGCACAAGCACGCAACGATGCTGCACCTAAGGTTAGGAGCACAGTCGCAGAAGACTCAGCTCTGCTAGCACAAGTGCCTGTAAAACTTTTACAGTCTTGCCCTAACCAGCATTTTTTTTTCTCTGAGAAAAGCTTTGGAGCAGGCACAGGCTGCTGTGAAGATCCACTGGCTTGGAGAGGGAGCAGCCCTTCTGCCTGCCCTGCTCCAGGACCTCCATCATTTCCCTGCCCGTGCAGAAGCCCATCGGGCAGCTACCTGTTTGGAACCCCAAAGTGAGCCCAGGGCTCCGCACCCCTGGGAGAGGCGTGACCCAGTGCGGGAGCCCCAGTTAGGAGTTACACAACAATGTGGGGTGGTTTTGGCGTTGTTCAAATCTGTTGGATGTTTAAGTCCCGGCCTGTAACTCACTGAAGTCAACAGCCTTTTCTGAAGGGGATGAAATGACAGGCTCTTCCAAGACACATATGCTCCATCTCAATGCTATTTTCAGCTTGGATTTTAGTATAGAGCTCAAAATACACACTCAAGTCATTGCTGTGCTCCTTTGGAAGGAACAGGGTGCCAGCAGGCAGAATATTGCTCCCATTAAGGCGTGCTTCAAATACACATATGCACTGTGAAAACATCCTGTTGCGCTTGGGGGTTGTGCTGTCCCTGCAGACAAGACCAACAACGTGTCCTGCATCCTGGAGTTCATTTAGGGGCAACAACCTGCAGAAAGATGCGGTTTGGCTGTCGTGCTGCCAGCTCCTACCAAAGGATGCTCAGCAGGGGCGGGATGCAAACTGCAGAAATCATACTGGCTGAAGAAATTGGGTGGAAACAGGGCACACTGGTTTCTGTCAAACCCTTCCCGTCTCTTGCCACTTTGTCTTTAGCTGTGTCACTTCACCCTGTAACTCCCTTTGCAAGATCATAAGGAACATCCAGCTCTCATACAAGCCTCCTCAGGTTGCTTGTAGGAGCAGCACCGTCCCCATTTGTCAGGGACGTATGGACCCTGACCACGCAAACTAGGTACTTGCCCAGAGGGCCTTGACTTTAGTGAAATCTTTATGGGGCTTGAATTATTCAAGCCTTGACCTTTAGCAAATCTCTCAGTCAATGCTAGTTAATGTCCTTTAAAGTCATTGACCTTAGGTCAGGGACCAAGGGGGTGCTTCATCAATGAAGACACACAGGTTCAAAATCAAGAGGGGTTTTGTGGAGTATTTGTAAGGACCCTGGAAGAAGACCACTGGCCACATGCAGAAGGATCGCCAGCACCATCAGATACAATAGCAACAGCAGAAGGCTCTCAGCTGCCCTCCAGGAGATCCACCCAGGATTAAGGAAGACCCTGGGCTCCTCTGAACATCTGGCTCCTCATTCCAGATACATCTGGACCAAGGACCATGGTTCAGCCCATGTCAAGGATAAAGATCAACCACAGCGTCTGCAGTCAGACCTGCAAGCCCTCGGTACAGGGAAAGGTGATGGGGCAAGGCGGGAACACCTCTGCCAACACCTCCAAGTGACTAATAGGTTTTACTGTCACCACGTTGTACCAAGCACAGCACAACATTTTGGAGACAATTACCGTGTACATGTGCAAAATGTTGTTGAGCGACTTTCACCTCCCAAAACAAGCAGACTGGTTGCTCAGCTCTTAAAAGCTAAAGTTGGCTTGGCAATAAGAGATTACTGCCCCCTCTTTCACTTTTCTCTTGATAAGATTACCTCTTACAAAACAATTTCAACACCATTTAGAAATAAGCACAAGTTTTATAACATGCCTATCTTTCCGGAAGGATGGGTTTTCAAACGCGAGCATGTGTGTGTGCATTTTGTGACGGGACCTGATGTACTTCTCTGAATATTTCACAACGTTCATTAACAGTAAGGTTGACTACATTGCTATAAACAGCAAAAGTTCTGGTTCAAACCCTCATATGAGCTCAGCACTTTTAATCTTGGACTTGAAATTGGTTCATGGGACTAGGTGAAAAGCCAATTTGGGGGAGTTTTCTGCTTTCTTCAAATTGCAAAAATGTCAATGGGAGTCATGAGGTTAGACTTATTGGGCAGGCTTCTGCCCTGATTCTAGCTAGGGGAATTATACATAATGAATTAACCACATGACTAATTTTACCTCATTTTCTGTTCTTGAAGTGTCTGCAAGCAAATTAAAATACCCTGAAATTATTAATTACCTAAAAGTACTTGCAGTGAAAGGGATTTATTTCACCTTTAGTCACCTAAAAGTGAGGTGTTTAGCTAAACTAGTTTTTTAGGTTTTCTCAGTATTTAAGGCAGTGAGAAGCCAACTCATCCAATCCCAAAGGTAGATGTGGAAGTTGAGCCACCCTCTAGACATGCTGCTCTCCTTTGATACAGAGCTAACTCAAGTGAGTAGCTTAGATGGGTCACTTGAATTCTTTCATGGCCAAGATTAGTTGAAATTAATCCTAACCCACATTTATCACAATGTAAGTGCAGAGGTAAGCTTTTCCACAAAAGTCTGCTTGAATGTTCAAGAGTGAGCAGTTTTTCATGGACCAGGCAGATCCTGCTTTTGAAAGTGCCCGAACACCTAGCAACCACTGGAAACATTAATAGTTAAGTACCTAAATACCTTAAAGGATGGGCCCACATGTCTCACTGAATGTTTCTGTTCTCTGAATGGATGAGTTCAATTCACTGAATCAGGCTTCAGGGACAGATCATCACCACTGGTGACTGCTCTTGTGTTTCACTTCCTCTGTGAAACTCCTCTGGTTGAACATTGGTAGAAAACAAATGGGAAAGGGCTATGATGAATGCAGCTGTGAAGGTATGAAATTTGTTTCTGAGCAGAGACAGAAAGGCCAAGTGTTTTAACAATGGAAGTGTTGAGTTAGATTTCTAAATTTGGCCCGGCTTTCAAAAAAGAGGAGCAGGCGCTGTCTCACAGGGAACCCGTGAGGTACTACTCTGTAGCTCTGAAAAATTAGAAAACCAGACCACCCATTTTGGGACCCAACCTCACCTCCCTTATGGGGCTCTCAGCTCCATGAAAGAGGCTGCAATCAGCTTAATTCTCCTGGACAATCTGCCCCCGCACGTTGGCAGCCGAGGAGCCCCAGGGTCACACCAGCTACCAGCAGGAGAGGTATTTTCTCACCTTTGGGGGTGATACTTTCAAAGCAATCCCCGTTTTTAACTGCATGAGGATGGGAAAGCTTTACCTGCTCACAGGAGGTAGGTGGCCAAGGCACACTCATCGTGCTTCAAAAACACGTGGGCAGCTCCTGCGACTGAATTTGGAGACGTTTCTGCAAAGCCAGTGAAGTGCAGCAGCTTTCAGAAAGGTGGGGAAAGGCTCCAGGGATAAGGTTGGCGACACTTTTTCAATCCCAGCGCTGGTTCTGCTCTGCCGACATCACCAGGAGACACCGATTTGCCTCCCCACTGTGGCTCTGCGAGCCCCAAATGCAGACGTTTTCCAAGGCTACGCTAACCATAAGGGGCTCCTTTTTATATCAACGCCTTGGGAAGAGCAGAGGAAGGGACCCATCCCACCGAGCAACGTTATGCAACGACCCTGTGAGCTGAATGAACAGAAACACTCCTCGGTGTCCGTACCCCGTTTGCCAAAGCTGGCAGCCACCCCATGGCCATCGGCTTTTCCAAAGGCAAAACTCCTCTTTGCTGCCGCAGCCCAGCGGGACCCGTTTGGACCGCGGACTGGGAAGTGCAGCAGTGTCTGTTTGACACCACAGGAGGGAATGTGAATTGTCAATTTGTTGACAGTGTCATGTTGCCACTACCAGCTTTCCCTGCATTATTTGGAAAGGGCTCAAGTCAATCTATTTCCCAGGCTGAGCTTCCTCACGTTACAGCTCTGCATGCCCTGAAGAGAGATGCAGTCGGCGCAGTTCGCTTTTCGACAGAGAAAAGCTGTTTCGTTTAAAAACACTCTCACTGTGTTAGGGCTGGGAAGACTTGGGGGAACTTATCCCTGGAGCAAGCTTCACCTGACCTTGCCCATTCCCTCTTCCCATACCACCACCGGGCTAAATAAGCTCACGGGAAGTCCAGGAGAGCCTCACCTTCCGATGATTTTCAACTTGCTCCTGCAGTGCCATCATGTCAAAGCAGGATCAGACAACTGTAAAGGCACGAGGGCTGGGAAAATTCCTGCGTTTCCCCTCCCAGTTGGGTTTGCTGATGATTTCCACTTGAGCTGGGGTTATTCACTGATGACCATCCCCTCTGAGCTACAACACCCACCTGGCTGGGAAACCTGCAGTCAGGAGCAGGATTTAAAAGCACCTACATCTATATGCACACGGCTTTACGTGTAGGCACTCTGGGGAAAATTGAGTCCAGACATGGAGTTGACAAACAGATTTGTGCTATGTACAAAAATCTACTCTCCACCCGTGATTCCTCCAAGCTGAGGGCTGTCATCTGGAACAGCTCCAAAAGCCTCTGTGGGAGAGAAAAAAACGGAGTGGGAGGATGGCAGGAGCCACAGTCTTCCTCCTGCCTGCAGCGATAGGTAACGCAGACTAAAAGGTAAGGTGTGCTCAGGGATAAAATTTCTACGTGGCAACATAGTTGAGACAATCTAGTTGTGCTTTACGAACTCCAGGAGTTTAAATAAAAAAGGTTAAGCTATTTAGCAATGGGAAGACATTTTTAGATGGTCCCTGTCAGAGGCGCCGGACACTGCAGCTCACGCAGCCTGAACCGGCTGCCATGGGCACGCTGCTGGTGCAAAGTTCCAACCTGCTAAGAAGATTCACGGGTCCTAGAGAGACGCTGGAGCACGTTTCGGGCCACCCCTACATCACACGCTTGTGAAGTGCCTGCAGTCGCTGCTTCTGCTCAGAGACTTGATGCTGGAGCCTTTTCAACATCAGCATCTCTGGTTACCATGCATTTTACAGCCTGCTGAATTACTGACTTCAGCTCTCCCACAGATTCCCAACACAGAATGCATTCCAGATTTTAAATAAAAAGCAAAAAGTGTACAAAATTTATTTAATTCAGAAAAACTGAGAGATCTTTGGCAGCTATATATATATATGTATTTTGGTTTTGACATTGCTTTTGCTGTGATGGCAGCAGCAGGAGGAGAATCACTCTACAAAACCAGTATTTCTCCTGTGCATAACAGGCTGCCATTTCAGGACCAATATTGCTAACATTCCTTCTGCTGAGTTCCACTAATTTCTCAGTGGCATTGTCGATATAATGGGACTTCCACTTACTGGAAGAGAAATGAGTGTCTTTGCTTGGAAATGCAGGCTCTACTTGATGATATTCCCTTCTCTTCTTTTAATCTTTAAACGAAATAGTAAGAAGTCTGAGAAATGTAAGCAATCAGAAACAAGATGACTGTTCTTAATTACAAAGGCCAAAGCCCTCTGGCTTTAGCCACCCTCAGAGGAAGGTTCTGGTTGATGCACACGCAGGTCAAAAGTGGGTGGCTGGCACGGCACCAGCTAAAGAGCCTGGCTACCTGGGCTGCGGTGAAGTGCGGTTACAAGGTGTCTCCAAACCTGCATTTGTTAAGGAATTAAATGACAAACGTGCTGCTGAGGGCATTTGCCCCACTGCCCCCTGTTTGCCGCCCTGGGAACACAGCGAAGGCGCTTTGCTGAAAGCCCCTTTTCAACCAGAGCCCCCTTCCCACAGCCAGCCATGTATCAAGCTGATGGAGCACGTTTGTAAGAAACTGCTTTGCACCTTGAAGACTGAAAGAATAAATCTCTTTAATAAGCTCTTAGGTTTTCCTAGTGATGCAGATTGAAGTAATATTATAGAAATGTGTATAGTTGTCAGTAATTTTACAGGAATGAATAGCAAATGCCAGGAGGACTCATTTGTGAAATGGAAACATTTTGTGTGATTTTTTTTTTTCTTTGGTGTTAAAAGATTCTGGCAAGGACAAAGAGGCTGCATTCTTATCATACTGATCCATGCAATAATTGCAGACTTCCTGGGATTTTCTATACCATCATCCCTGCTAGGCTGTTCTTTGCATCTCATGCATGCATGGGATGTCATAGCAATGCAATTAACACTAAAGCAATCAGCTATAAAATCTACATTTACAGAACTGGGGAATGACGCTATGGGGTTTTTTTGTGAGCTAAAATCCCAACAATATAGACTGGCTCAAAAAAAGTCACTTTGAACTCAGAAATCTGGGAAAGGACACCAGAAAATACACATTTGTGCTTATGCCAAAGGTACTGCAGCCACATCTGGGGCAAAATTACTATGTATTGGTGGCAAAACAACTGCTCTGTTTATCATGGCAGTGTGGCTGTGAATAAAACAAACATCATCATTTTCTCTTTTTAAGAGCAGTATTTTTTGGAGATGCAGTAGCAGCAGGAGTGCCTGGCTTGACTAATGCGGTGGGTATCTGCCCCTGGGGAGTGCAGATGCCAGGAAATAGCTTTGGAGGGTTGCGACTAGTAATGATCACACTGGATATTTTAGGCATATTAGTGGGCACTGCTCAGTCTAATTCCGGATTAACTCTTTTACTCATCATTGGTACAAATTAGAACATCACTGATTTCATGCTGTTGTGTTAAATACGAAGACACTCAGCCTAATGCTGGTTCAAAATTTGTCTGATAATATATCGGACTGACTTGCTAGATGACCTGAGGTGAGGCAGAAAGTGGTGAGGCAGTTGGAAAACCGTCCCCGCATCTCACTGGTTCAGAGCGAGCGACCGAAGACAATGTCATCATTTCTGTGCATCCCCTTCCCTATTAACCTGGAAACTTGATCTCTCTTCTTCGAATGGGACATTTTGAGGGAAATCAAAGCAGAATTTGGTCCTCAGACCTCTCTTGTTCTTATGGTATTATACACACAGAGGCAACGTGCACTGAAATAAATCAAAAGGCTTTCCCCATAGCGAATTTTTGAAAGGATTTATAAAGTCTGACTAACTTAAGCTCTTTTCTCACCCCTGCATGAACAATAACAACTTCCACAGTATTCAAAACTGATTTTCTCAGTCGAACCCTCTGTTTAGAGGAAGGAAAGATTTCTTCAGAGAAAGGAACTCCCCACCCCACCCCTCACTCCCATCCCAGAGCTCGGGTCATCCCGCCCATGCGTGCTGGCTGCCCGCTGGCAGACAGAGGAGGTAACTGCCGAGGATCTCGCTCCTCACCCTGGTTTTCCCCTGCAGAACTTGACCATCGGTCAGGTTTGGCTGACATCAGCCGGAAGGTTGGAAAGGCATTAGGGGAGAAGACGGCTGGCAGAGAGCGCAGCCACCTGAACCTCATTCCATTAGAAAACCAGGTTAAAAAATCTGCTGATGGAGGCTGGGACAAAAGTAGGCGCAATGTCAGGATCTGTAGTGTCTAGATTTTGATATGCAGGAGGTATCTGTCCAGTATAGTTTGTACAAACGATCACTGTTCCACTCCATTAAGTCCTCATTAGAGCAGCATACTGCACCTTAAAAGTATCTTAACCTTAAATTACCAGTATCCAAGCAAAAGAAAGAAAAAATAGCCCATCAGGACCTAGTCAGAAAGATGCAGCACATGTCAATTAAGACGACAGCCAGCATGTTTTAAGCCACAGCTTCTGAGAAGAGCATCAATGTGTACCAGGATGCTGGAGCTTTAATAATTCACAATTTCCTTACTGAGGTCTGATGATGCTAAAATAAGGTGTTGAAGCTTGATTAGTAGTAGGAACATAGCAGCTTAACCTCTAACATTTAGCCTTCTCCTCTGGATCGAATTACTGATCTTTATCTTGTTGAGTTGTGCTAGCAGTTGGCTTGGGAACATTACACCTTTCTAAAAGCTGTCAATCTTCGTCAGTGTCTTTGCACAATGGATTGGAAGAGCTATTTTTAAAGGACTATGTCACCTTTTTGTAGAGACGGAGTTTCTATAGTATATTGAGGTTTTTAATACATGGTGCCCCATGCTCAGTATCACCTATAGGCCTGACTGAGAATAACATCTATTAATATTACCAAGATTGCTAGTGAATGTGTCTGAAGAGATGAAAAGCCAGCGGGGGGTGGGGAGGAGGGAGGAGAAATTCTAACGTAGGTTTTTTTATTAACATGCTGATTATTTTACAGAAAAATAAATAAAAATTAAAGCCAAGGGATCAATTCATTTTTCCATGTACAATGGATTTCAACATCAGATTGAGATATATTTCCCCAACACCGTATCACTAATACAGTCTTATTGTAATGTATTATTCTATCCAAGAGTAGTAACAAAGTGGTGCAAATATACAACAGAAAAAAACCCCAACTTATTAAGATCTGCATAAGTTTTCTACAGAAATAGTGAAAGATGATATTGTTAAATTAAAGACTGGCCTTTGCAAAGGATGATGTCCTCCTCTTGCCTTTACAAAACTGTTGTCTATATTTTTGTAAGGATGAAAAAAATCTTCACATGGAGGGTTTTTCCACCATGCCCAGAAATCCACCTGTAGACTTCTGGCTAGACATGAAAGAGCACCAGCTTGTCCTTCTAAATCAGTTTGTAATAAAAAAAATAAAAGTACATGTACAATTCACATGAGATTCTTTATTCCCACACCCGTCTCCCCAGGACAAGGGTATCAAGACACACCATGTGTGTTCATTCTCTTCTTCACAGAGAATGCTGGAACAGAGGTGGTCAACGACACAAGAACTACTGCTAATGTTTCCCTCTGTACTATCTGTAGTATCTAGATACCGCATCTACGCAGATTTCAGCAGATGCTAAAATTCCCTCTGAGGCCCATTCCCACTGGTATTTCTTCTACTAAATTTTTTTGCCTTTTCCAGAGCGACAAACTGGACTGTAGGTGTTTGCATGTAGCTGCAGCAACACCGGAGAAGGACAAAACTCTTTTCAAACCAACTGAGGTCCAAGATCTACTTTGCTCCTACTCAGAGGTGAAACCAGGCATAATTTCAATCACAGTACAGCAACTAATCTATAAAAAGCAGAGGATTTGTTTCTAATTTAAACAAGCTTACTCCAAGTTCACAACATACAGAATTGGAAACAGAATTTGGCCCAGAAAGTTCATTTGAAAACACGTATTTATTCCCATCTGTTTCTGCTGCTGCCATTAATATATATACTTGCCATGAAAAGTACTTTAAAACTCAATAAGCCATTATACTAAAATAGGATAAAATGTTTTTATAGTAACAATCGCTCTACCTACTATGGGACCTTTCATGCCAAAGTACCCTAAAGCTCTTTATAAATGTAGCAAACTGATATTCACATGCTTCAGCTACAAAGATTATTTCACCCACATTGAACGGCATGGACATGCAATAGCTTTTTTCACAGCTGGCAGCACCTTAAGGTAGCTGACAAAACAAATCACAGGTTTCACAGGTACCAAATAAGAGCATTTCAGTGTCTAGAAAACACTCACTTTATCACTGAATAAAGATATTCATTCTTTTAGCAGTTTATCAATATAAAATCGTGTAATTGCGATCTTTTGATTTCATATAAATTCCTGAAATACATCCCCTTATCCCAAAGGGAGAGAACCCTTCCTGTTCCTGGCAAACACCAATGTGCTGTCATGGAAAAGGACACCAAAGCTGGTGGATGAATTCCTCGTGTGTCCCACGCAGAGCCAGTTACCTACAGCACAGCGTCTGCAGGATCCTCTACAGCCCAGAAATGTACCTTTTGCACAGGTAAATAAGCAGTGACAACCTATCAGAGCTGCTGAAGCCAAAATGAAGACTTTCTTTAATCTCATCCCCTTGTCAAGAGCTCCATCTCCCTTCCAAGCCTGAGCGCTCCCTCCACGGTGCTCGCCTGTGCTGCTCTCTGCCTGCTCCCCCTCCTATCATCTCCTTATTAATGGTTTGTCATGTATGTTCCTTGACAGGGACGCTCACATCGCTAACTACACTGCTAACGCAGTCACGGCGGCAACCACAAATAAATCAAAGTATGGCACTGTAACCACCGCAGGGCTGTGCTGGGGGGAACATGTCATGCCCACGACCCTCCACACTCCTCTCTGCTGCTACCCCTGCAGCCAGAGACCCTGTCCTCAAGCCTTTACACCCCTTTTTTCCCTTTATTCCAAGGCAGAGACCCCTACGGAGGTAAATACCCTGGAGGGTGGCAAAGCAGTTTGTGCTGCAGCCCTACACACTCCTGCCAGACCAGCAAACCGTGGAGCGGGAGCACGAATCAAAGCTTCCCCGAGCGCTCCGCTTTCCCAGTGTGTCCCCATTACACGAGCACTGGTGCTAAATAACTTTGTGGTGGCTTGCTGTGAAAATTAAGGTCACAGTGGTTAACCTGCGAGGTGATGATGTCCTGGTTTGACAGCTGACCAAATGTCACCAGAACGTGGTTTCAAAGCTTCTCATAGCTGCTTTGGTGTGTTTGAGGTTTTGTCTTGTTTAGTTGGTTTTTCAGTGCAATGCTGATAAGGAAGACATTTCTAAACTGGATCTCTTCCTGCGGGTATGGGTAGGCAGAAACTGTCCCACATCAGGACTAGCTTTCCAGTGCAAGGCTGAGGGTCACATTTACAGGAGTGCCAGACACTGAGAAGTGCTCTCAGAAAACTCAAAGTTGTCTCATCTTTTTTCTTTTCCTGCAAACCTGAATGGCAGACCTTTTCTCTCGAGGTTTTGGCTGTAATGGAAGAAGGGAATAAGGTTCCTATTTAGAGGAAACAGGAATCCAGTATGTGACTCCCATCATTATTCCTCAGGGAATAATATTATCTAGTGATCGTGCTTACAATCAATAAATAACTAAACGCTGCATGGAATACCTGCATACAAAGGGATCTCCCCAATTCGTTCAGGACAGCTCATTGTCTTTTTGCCCTCCTGTTACTTTCCCATCCCAATACTCGGGGGAGCAGCCCCAGCTAAGCTAACTGGCCAACATCAATTGCATCCCACATTTACAACACTTCATAGCTGGCATGCCCTATTTCTCACTGCCACCGGAAACCCCAAGGAGGAACAGGATCACCACACTGCACGGCGAAGGCGGCTCATCCCACCTAATGATGTAGCTTCTTTTAAATATAGAAGTAACAACGGTGGCAAAAAAAAGGTCCCAGAGAAAGAATTTCTGCTTGCTTTGTTGTTCTCCTGAAAGACACAGCGCTGTGATATGAAGGCATTGACTGCCAAGACAACTACTAGATTGACTAGTAAATATGTATTTTAGTGGAGCTCAGCAGAACAATATCCCCTGTAACGTAAGTCATTCCATTAGGAAGACAGAGGTACTCGAGGACGTTATATCATCTTTATTCCTTCTGGAAGGGCTTCACTACCATTACTATAAAAAAAAGTGCTTCAGAGATTGTAAATACATTTAAGTAACTCTGACAAAACAATAGGATCTGACTAAAATGTGGGGTGTTTATCTCATCTGTCAGTCTGATATGGGATAAAAGCCACAGCAGCCATGACAGACTCAAAAGCACCTCTACCTGATAATTTTTTTCGCTCCACTATGATGCTTTCTCTACTTACTGTGTAAACTGCACCCGAGTAGCCGTATTTGTATTTCTTTTTAAACATTGAAAGGCTGATATCAGCAGACGACTCTGCCTCTCTCCCATTAAGATACACAGTTTATGGAAATGAAATTCAGCAGGTCTAAAGTATTGCTAAACTCAAATGGTCAGAGTATGAGTGAGGCATGGTCTCTTCCTCCCTCCTGCAAATCAAAAGACTAATTGTAATGTTGTGAGATGTTTTAAAATTAAATGACTTTTTTTAAAGAAATTATATTTTTAATTGACTGATCCTAAGCTTCACTGCACCTCCAGCTGTTATCATCAAGTATTCTTCCGTAAACATGAAAACCAGACAACATACCTTTGGTCTTTTGGAAATGAGACTCAGCCCTAGAAACTGGATAGAGTAAAAGCAAAATTCACAGGACAAAGGTTCAATACAATCTGAAAATGGCTGAGCTTCCCTGGGCTACATGGTGCTCAGCACTTGCTGGCCATCACATAAACATGACTCAGCTGAAGGAGGTCAGGGAAGCGGGGACACTGTTGGCTATTGATTCTCTATAGGGTACACACCAAATCAACAGCCCTGTGAGGCTGGATTTCTTGTCTTTCTTTTCTAAAGGTGGCAATTAAAAAGCAAATGGTTACTAGTGTTTTCAAATTTAAAAAATGTGGATGTCTCCTGTCACTGCATCTCCCACCCAGCCAGCCATACCAAAAAGCAGAAGTGAGATACAGCATATCAAAGACCGATTCCCCTAACAGGGCACTTACATGCATGGCCTGCCTTGCAACGAAGATAAAATGCAGTACGAACCTACAGGAAGTGCAAGTGCTGCACATCCTCACTGCTCCCACACGCTACGTTTAGCATTATTAAAAGCCTGTGTTATTCCTGGCACTAGGTGCATAGGTACGCACAGAGGTGAGAGATAGTACATGCAAATACTCATTTTTACCTCACCTTCATTTGAGGACTTCAGAGAGTTTAGCTATGATGTTTCACTCATAGGATATCAATACAAACCAAATCAATTTAATCTTAGTTAAATATAAAGCGCTCTCATCAGTGAGAGAAGCAGTTTCTCCTTGCTCTGATCACTCCACCTGCCTTGGAAACGTGTGTCACCTTTAGGATGGGGTGCCCACTGATGCCACAAAAGCACTTAAGAAAGCATAAGAGTCTGGTATAAACAGTGGGGATGTCTCAAGAAAGTTAAAAAAAGATAAAATGTTAAGTTGAATTGATCTGAATCTGGTCACAATCTAGGAAAACACACAAACTCTGGCTTTATTTTGAGAACCCACTTTGATGGGATCCCATTCAACACGGAATTTATACACCACCGTGAGCATCTGCGTTCAGGTCTTTAACCACACACTTTGCTCAACCAACATTTATGCTATTAATACCACGGCATTGACAAAAGTCAGAAGGGTTCCTTAATGGTGGCCTGTCGTCAGAACAACCACAACGTTCTCCCTTATGTGGGACAAGGGTGTCGCAGAGCTCCTCATGGCAGGTTGGGTGAGATGGCGTCATTCATAGCCAATGTAACCCACCACAGTGGTACTACCCACAGGGTATGGTTAACCATGTGGGACTTGCTGGTGACATGAAGAGATGTCATTTGTGGGATTTCTAGTGGCCAGGACACTCTTTTTTTTCATCTCCTCTGAACAGTAAATATTGAAGATATTTGGCCAGTATTATAATACATATGTGACAGTAAAATACCCTCTTTATTCCTTTAAAGCAGTAACTGCAGCCACACCTTCGCCCTTTCTGTATTTCCAATACATGCTTATAGATTATGATCAACCTCATAAAAGACTGAAAATATATTATTTTAAATCCCTTGAACATTATTAACAGCCCGTTAGTTAATTTATCTGTATGGGAATGTCTAAGGATTCATCAGAAGTAATACATCCTAAATTTCTGATTAGTGGAAAGGAGAAATACTGTACCAATCACCCAGTTAATTCACTGAAGTGTTTTATTATACGCGCAGATATTTGGTATCGAGATGTCATATTCCCATAATGAACACAATAAAGGATGAATGACTGGTAAAGCTTTCAGCTCACGATACCTATAAAATTCGAGTGTTAGCAAGGTGTTCTATACAGATTAATTTATAGATTCCTATTAACATACTGCATGCTCTCCTTTGTATGGCTACAGCTTCTCAACCATGGAAGATAACTTTTGCCATATAACACCTTGGTTATGACATGCATCACCCCACGCTGCTGGGAGTGGGTGGCTCCGCAACGGGAACCCTGTGTGTGGCAGATGCATGGCCACGATCAAGAAAAACTGTTTGCGTAAATGCAGATTTTACAAAACAATTAAAGGAAACAGCCCTCTTCTTAATAGAAACCTGCCAGCTTTTGTCACTGGCACAATATCCGGACCTAACGTATTCCTGAGGACCACACACACCCATGGTCCCGCTGAATTCGGCGAGGGCTGGGTACCGGGGGGCAAAGGCAGAGCCTGGGCTTGGAACTAAAAAAGCAAGCCACGGTCTTAATCATAGTCTTTCTTTTGGGGAAAAGAACAGAGTAGTTTTCTTCTGCTCATCAGATTAATTCAACCTAGCGTCTAAACAAATAACTGACAAAGATATTTTTTTAATAATAGATGTTAAAATGTGAGTCCGAATGAAGGAAACATACCTACAGAACGGCTGCCCTGAGTATAATGGTTGTCATTAACCATCATATGTGTCTGTTCTGAGATCAGAATTACAAAAGGCTGAATTTTCTTAAAAGCATGTTAAAATATTAATAGATATCTGAAACAGTTTTATTGCACGGGCTGCCAGTCTTATGAACGATTACATCACATGGGGAAGAAGGGTAAGAAAAACCGCCCCGATGCTGGTGACCCGCCGTGCTGAGTAGCATCATGAAAATCTAATGGGAGGTAGTGAGATTGAACATTATAGCTGGCAGCAAGTCTGGTGTGGAGGGGCTTTACTGGGAGCACCGGCAATAAATGTAATGACATCCAACATGCTAATTCTGTAAAGCTCAGGAGGGTGTACTTGCAATCCTCCACATATACAGAGTCCAAACACCAGGACAGTGGAGTCACACCTGAGGCAAAGATATCTGTTATCCAGGGGGGTTTTTGGTCATAACTGACATGAAATTACTTTCTGGCCTATAAAGCCATACTGAAGCTAGCTCAGAAGTCAGTCTCTTTCTCAAAGCAGCCTTCTTCCATTGCTCACGCTCACCGGGTCTTTTTTGTGTGGTTACTTGTGAGTGCTAAAGCTGCTTTCATTAATTTTTTACTTGAAGCAGCAAAGCCTCAAAGTATCTATTTGGGGGAGAGGAGATGCAACATATTACAGTTCGGAGGAGTAAAATGCGATAGCGGGTTTGATCCTTTGCCCATGTGTTTCATTCAAAGGTTAGTCAATGACAGCCACAGGGCTGGGAGTGCTGGCAAATTTTAGATGAACTTGTGCAAATCTAAGCATGAACTAATCCTGAGTCCATGCACATATATTAATCAAGTGCTGATTAAATAATAAAAACCCCAACATCCTGATTCTGCTCCCGTTAAACAGTTGCACTCTTCCACTCAAAAGAGAGCCAGCCTCTCCGCCTGCACACATCCTGATGAGTGGTTCACAGAAATTCCAACTAGCTTTTAAACAGTCCTGCAAACTGAGTTGGAAAAGCTGCTGGCATGACCATCGAGTCATACTCCACCAGAAAAATATTCAGGAAAATTATCTGAGCTAATGCTGGAGTCTTGAGACACCTTCCAGTCTCAGCCAGCTCTGTAGACTAGGTCAGAGGACCAAATGTAAGTACTGTTCAAAGGCAAGTGTCCCGTTATGCCTTGTCTGATCTTCTGCATTGCAGAGACACGGCAAGGCAAAGGAATCTGCCATTTCACCTTGGTTTTGCAGTACATTGTCTCTGCCCCAGTGGCAGTGCCAGAGGAACAGCAGTAACCTTCGCCTGACGCTACTCACCAAGCCCTCTCTGCCAAAATCTCTCATCCAGAGGAGCTGACTTTAGACAGGAGTATTTAAACTGAAGAAAGCTAGTGCGGTTTATGTACTAGCTTTTTCTTCCGTTAGCTGAGAAAATTCTAAGTCTAAACACATGTAACAAGTAACCTGTGCATGCTTTCCAGCACTCATCTGTTTTGAACTTGGAGACAATATTAAACCAAACTCAGCAGACAAGTACAGAGCGCAGAGATGCCTAGGTATGATTTTGAAAACATACGGCAAGGCAGCAGAGAGACTCTCAAACTGCCCCTGCCTAATAAAAGGTTTGGGATTATGAATATTCAGCTGCAAGAAAGGCTTCCGCAGGATCTCATGCTGTATCAGACACTAGCTGTAAGACACGCAGCATTCATTCCACTCCTTCCTGAGCTGGTTTTTTTAAGCTGCTGTGATTGCAAATTACACTGCCGTACAGACTGGGAAAGGCAGGCCCACTCCGGCTGAGGAACCTGCCCAGGGTAAGCCGGAGACGCAGGATGCCATACCAGCACTGAGCACTCTCCCACAGGGGCACCGACATACCGACCCTTCCTCGCCTTTACGGGCTCAGTGATGGAAGATGCAAGAGCACGAGAGAGGAGTCTGTCTCAAGTTGTGTTAGGTGCAATATTTCCCTCGTGTTCGTCTTCTTAGCATGAATGGTCCTCTATTTTTTTAAATATTACTTTTGTGTGAAAACACCCTCAGCAACAGCTCTATAGCTGTTATTTTATTGCATTTGTAGAATTAAAAAAAAAAAATCAGTTCTAGTATTCCCTGGTGGCACTTTAACCAATTCCAGGACCATATGTGCTAAATGGAGTCATGTGCTTTGGGTTGTGACTCCATTTCCAGGTTTGATAAACGGGGGCTGCCCTGTGACTTCGTGGCACACGGGCTGGGGCACTGAGGTCATGGGCAGTAAAACCCTCTGGTCTCCTCAGGTACAGGACACACTGGAAAACGAAGAGGCTTGTAAAACCGTTACGCTCCATAGCCAGTTAACAGTTAATTCCCATGATTGGCACGTTAGACTACTCAAAATTTCAAGCAGCAGACACGTGGATGTGCCCAGGGCAGAGAGCAGAGATAACGAGGTCCCAGCCCTGCTGATGGAGAGGGGACAGTGCAATGGGGACACCACACTTTTTTTTTTTTCCAGGCTGCTCCCCTGGCCCTTGATGCACCCATCCAAGAGACTCTGAGACACTTTATGAGCAAAGAACATTCAGCTGCATCTTGGATGATAATATTCATGTTTTCTCCAAGTGTGAGGTGAAGATTCATTTTTCACTAGCTGAAATTGTTTTAAAGATGAAAAATGCCATAAAACCCTCAATCTGTTCATTGCTCTCTTTGCTGACCTCATAGCAGCTGGGAAGGGGTAGCAGAAGAGATTCGTGTACCTTCACGCTACGCACAGGTTATGTACGAACCACGTGATTTCCTATTTTATCCCTCCTTATTGGGCTCATGTTTCCTGTAAAGGGTTTTGACTAACTGTGGTTTTGACAAGAATGGCATCACGTGCTGCTTTTGTGAGCGAACAAGCTCAGGTCAGTAAGTCAGACGGTCAGTCTGGAAAACAGATCCATACTCCTAATCCTTAAGGCTGATATAAAGCAGAGATAAGTGTGTTTGTGATGTGGAGGTTACTCTGGGTAAATATCATTTGAGAGAAATGAACTCTTGAGAGAGAACTGGAAACAAGATGTCCTAGTAACAAGGATTTTTAAGAAGTGGATCATCTGATTTTTTTTCTTCTTCTTTATTACTTTCCAACTTGAAAGCAACTATTTAGCTTCTCAATTTATGCTCGGGTTTATGGCCTTCAAGTTGCAAGAAGGATTTTTTTTTTTTTTTTTTTTTTTTTAGTCCTCAGACCACTCCTCCCCAGAAAGCTGGAGGTGAATGAGTTTCTAGCAGGAACCACAGAGAGATTGACTCTCTGCCTCTTCTCTTGCCCAGCCTTTGAAAAGTCTCCAACCAAAGCAGAAGAGCCTCTGCCTTAGAGGAAATATTTTTCCAGTTCAGCTTGTTATTCAAGCACAAAGCGAGTAAAAGCTGTGTTTGAACTTCAAAACGTCCGAACCTGAACTAAGCTTAGGAAGTTGCAAAGAGCTTGCACCGCACTCATCTAACTCATATTTGGCTCAGCTACGCATTTTCCAGTTAAGGCATCAAATACCATATGACACCATATAATCTATCTTTCAGGCATCTTCTGCAGCAGCACTCGCTAGGTCCTCTGCTTCCCCCGCTCGTTTTAGACCTTATTAAGCACACCTTCCATCAAAGCAGTTAATGGCACAGAGATTTTCCAATAACTCACACCATGCAAACTCAAGCCTCTTGTGCAAACAACTGCAGGCAGTTACAACAGCCCTGCGATCATTCTGCAGCTATTAAACTTTAGATCTTATTGTCTGATTAGCAGGAGAGGTATTTCACCTCAGTTTTTATTTCTCTCATTTTCCCTTTCTCATAATAAAACATATATCCTGTTCAGCCCCTCAACTTTGTTATTAATATTGATCAACTATAGGGGAAGATTGATTTTTTTTTTTTTTTTAATTTCAGCTGGGCCTTCTTGCTCCTGGTGCCTTGCCACCCCTACCTTCACATCCCTGTCCGGTGTGATGTGAAAGCCCTCTACAGCAACGCCTTTGAACTGCAGGGCTACCTGCTGCCAGGCAGCAGCATCCTGCTGCTCAGCACCCTGCTGCTCAGCACCCCGGCACCCATGCACACCCCACACCCGCCGCACGAGCCCCGAGGAGTTAACGATGCTGTTCTCATGGGGGGGAAGGCAGATTATGGAGGGGTTGCTAAAGATAATGATGTGAAAAGGAAGCTGTAAGAGTCCGCAGCGAGCCCCTTGGACAGCCAGCTGTGGTAGTTTTGCTGCTCACAGTTACAGCAGTTCTGCCACCGTAACAAGACCTGGAGAAAAGTCCACCAAATGCTGAATCAGCAAATCGCAGATTCCTTCAGGGATCCATCGCTGCAACTAAAAGAACTCCCTAACTATCCCAAAGGGTTGGAGAGATCAAAGTTTGAGCATGGCTGTGGAGATAGCCAGGGGGACTTCCCCTGGACAGGATACCTGGATGCTGCCCTGGGCAGGGAGGTGCTAGAAGTGAAAACCACAGGGAAAATTATGTGAAAGTAGCTGACAAAAAAAGAAAATTAATTACACAGATCACATCCACAGCAGACGGACTCGGTGTTATGGGCCTATTTCCACATGACTCGGGGGTGCATAGTCATGAAAGCCTATGTAGGGCTTGCTCCTCCCTGGCAGCTCACAGAAACCCTGCAGAGCACCAGTCTCTGGCCTTGGGAACCTAAATACTAATTTTAGAAACACGGATTACATCTGGATGCCTACAACACCGAACTCTGGCGTTACAGTGGGTCAGGATGCTGCTCAGCCCCTCATCATGCACGCTGCCGTTGCCTGCCTCAGAGCAGAGCCAGTGTCGCTTGCCATCGTACGGTTTCTCTAGAGGATAATGATGTAAACCCCACAATTTCTCTTTATTTGGACAGTGTGAGTCCAATAATTCCGGTCACTCCAGTTGGTCTTATTTCTAGACTAAGTCAAACTTAATTGCTAAATGATTCTTCACCCTGCAGATTTATTTCTCATACGCAGCACCATCTACAACAGGTTTAGCTTTTTTTTTTTTAAGGCAACAACTAACTGCAGATGTATGATTTATTAATAAGTGCTTTTCTTCCCAGGGAGAGTTAATCCAGGTTATCAAGGCTCTCAAAGGGAAGAGCTCAACTGAACCAGAGGCACTTCCAAGCACAAGCACCATTTATAGAAAGTATCGCACAATATTATTTTACACTTCCAGTTTCAAAAGGCTGTGTACTTTTTCCCATTAGACTAACAAATTACAGCAATTGTGGTCAGTAGTGTGCAGGTTTCTCTGCAGAGCATTTGCCCCCTGGGAGGAAGGAAATCAGAGGGGTGTTGAAGCAATATTGTGCCTTCCACTTGGTGTGCTGAGTTGCCTGATAATGGTTAGCTAAGAGAAGTCATAAAAATGCCATCGCTGCCACCAGTTACTGTATTCTCAGTAACCCCTTTGCAAAGGGACTGGGGGGGGTGGGAGGTGGGGGGAAATCGGAATAGGGAAAAGAAAAGAATTTCTAAATGGACAGGGATGGGAAATTTAAACCACCATTCTCTCACTGAACTTGTTACTGCTATGGATTTTTTTAGAAATACATTGTTTTGACTTTAAATTCAGCTGCTGTTGAATCCACTCAGGAGGAAACATTTCCTCATGCTCTTCCCCACAAGGTCCCAAGCAGATTCAAACCCTTCTGAAGAGGCTGAAGGGCATCTTGTACTCTGATTTTTGGCTGAATTACAGTGTAAGAGCCAAAACGGCATCAAGAGGCTGCTCTTCATGGTTTTCCCAGCAATCGCTAAGACAAAATAGCTGGAAGCTGATGGGAAAGCCAGTTCATTCTCTTTTCCAGGCTCAGGGTACAGTTTGGGTAGCTTAAATAACTGAAAACCAACTGCCCAAACATTTGGGTCCTAAGGTTTAGTTTGGGGTCCTTCATTTGTGTTCTGCAATCCAGGGGTTTTCTTTTCACTTTTCTTATCGCAAGGGGCCTGGCCCATGGGCTGGTCTCACCAGATTTGCAGGGCTCATCTAATTCTTAGTTTTCCTTAGGGAAACAGATCTCATACATCTTCTATTCAAAGACAAACGGATCTCTCAGAGCTGTGGAAAAATTAATGGTTTTTTCCCCTCTCCGCTGCAAGACAACATTTTTATAACCTCCCATAATAAAAATTAAAAATATTTGGAATGTAGCACTTGGTAGCCCAAGGATTTTGGGCCACATGCATTTATATTTGCTGGGTACTGTGCATGGCACACAGCCTACAACGCACATATATTGTGTATGATGGCGGTACTGGCTATAGCAAGTACCTAAATGTCTCCAGGGACAGCACCTGGGCAGCACCTGTCAACACTAGACAGGTTCAGTGTCAAATTGCTGCACGTTTGAGGTGTATGCAGATGTGTGGTTTCACTTCTGTGGGATCTCATTGCAAAAGCAATGTTACAGAACAGGTGTGAATCAATAATATTATTGGATTGCCCCAAGTATTAGAAAATGAGAGTATTTGAAATGGCACAGAAGTAAACAGGACATTTTCATTACATGCCTCACTACGTGTTTTCTTGTTAAGCTATAAATTAAGCCCTAAACTTTTGTGTTGTTTCCCCCCCCACCCCCCCCCCCCCCCACCCCCACGAAGTATATTGAATATGTAAGAAAAAGGCCTGCAGCAGTGAACCATTGCAGTCTCACATGTAAATGAGAGAACATGTTTTGAACATGTAAATGATCCTGCTATAATCCATATTTATCAGAGCTAATCCAAGCTTTTTAGATAAAGAAATACGCAATACAAACACTTGTGAACACTTGCCCTTTAAGACATAGCAAAGCACCATTCAACCACAGGAAGTTTCTTTTGAACAGAAAAGTGTACTGAAATATACTTGACAGAATATGCCAAAACATACCGGTGTATACCCCGTAAGATATGCAGAACAGGCAAACAAATTTATGGTACTCTACAAACACGCAGATAACTTATCTCGCACAGTGATTATTTAATGTCAAAAAAATGTTGATGGGACAAGCTTACTCATGATAATCACGTATCATTAAGTGCATAAAGGAGGCTATTTTTAGATAAAGTGGATAACATTAGGAGTCCAATAAAATTGTGAAGGTCAGAAGCCGCAAACTTGGTTACTCTGGTGCTGTATGTACACACTGCCAGCTCACCTGGACCCCACTGCTTGCAGCCAAGACAGGTAGAAGAAAAAAAAAAAGAAAAAACCGATCACCTCTTCCCATACGTTTCCCCTAGCCTCAGGTCCAAGCCCTCAAGCAAGAGCCTGGTGTAACTCAGGGTACCTGAGATGCAGCCAGGAGCTAAGCACAGCTTTCCTGAACCCAGCCCAGCAGCGACTCAGCACTACCCATGGGCACGGATGCTGCTGCTGCTCTGAAGCCTGCGGAAACCCTCACGCAGACATCAAGAAGGTCGTGAATTTACCTGTCAGCTAGAGGTGGATTTCGGCCCTAAAAGAAGCAAATCTAGGCTCTTCCTCTCATTTCAGTGCCACCCAGCCAGTAAGCTGGCTGGGCAGGAGGGATTTCCCTCAGCCTGCTGACAGCAGTGATATTTTGCAATTCCAGCTCCTGCTTCATGAAATTTGCATTATATCCACGTTCATTATTTGGCCCCATTTCAGTGTCTCTCAAAATCTGGAACTAAAAATTGCCTTTTATTGCCAGATGTTCATATGACAATGAAATGCCATTCCTTGCCTTATACCCTTTTTAACATGATCTGCTTGATCTTTTCTGTCTTTTTTTTTTAGTCTGAACATAATGAAAAGCAATATTTTAAATAACATGTCCAAACAGTGCGGTAAAATTGTCAAAGTTGAAACATTTTAATGGACTGGGAATTTGAATGTCTGTACTTGAAAGCCCGGTTTATTTTGACAATATTGCTTTTTCTCCATAGTTACCTCTGACCTCCAGTATTACTCTCAGTGGATTATTTTTTCACTGAGGGAGATGCTTAAGCATGGACCAGAGTAGATAAGTGATATGGTCAAATCGCTACTGGCAAACCCTGGAATTACTGACCACTTTAATAGCTCGTGCTGACCTCCAGATGAAACTTCACCTTTGGTTATTAACATGTCTCTCCACTTTTATGATTTTTTTGGAACATAATTTGTCACAGTTTTTATCTGCACAGAGCAAGCGTTAGGCTTTTAAAAAGTGTGAGTTATCTTTTTACAACTGCTAACAATTACACATCGCAGAACAGACCAGTCCAAAAACCAATTATGAGGGGACCTGCATAGGAAGTGCATTCAGTCTTGAAGTTTGAATTATAGATTTCTGAACTATAACTGCGTTACAGCCCATGTTCAGGAACTGGAAATGAGAAACCAAACTTTGAAAGGGCTTGTAAGATCAAGGAGATAAGATAAGGGCGTAGAGATTAATTGCCCTTGCTGTGTATTAAAATCTGATAAAGGGTTGGCAATGATGCTCGAGATCGGAGCAAACGATGGGGCTGCATCTCACGTCACAATTAATGTTTCCACTGTCACAGGCACCGTGCTGGAGCGTGCAGTGCAACGTCCGTAGTGCCTGGACCCAGGCTGCCCAGGCACACAGCAGCCAAGGTACCATCCAAGGCTCAGGAGCTGCCAGGGAGCCCTTCTCACGGGCGCCGGAGGGCTTGGCGCTGGCCCTGATGACTCAGAGCGATGACATTTTGCAACCAGATTGTACAAGTATAAGCAACTAACCTGAGCTGGGGAAATTGTGCCAAAAGGCTTTCAGATGATCAGAGCAATATGCTAGTCAGTTAGAGGTCGATTGACCAATTAACAATTAGATTTGGAGAGCAGGCGTGTCATTTCAGATCATTATTTGCCAAAAGACCAACTATGTGGAAAGTTTTGATTTAAAAGAGGTAATTTTAATTTTTATTTTATTTTTAATACATCCTGGCATTTCTAACCCCAGCTGCATGGCACGAGGCGCTGGCAGTAGGTTGCAGCCCCAGGGACCGATCGCAGCTGGCAGCGTGACAGCAGCACTTGGACAAAGCCTCCAGGAAACCATCCGGGGCTTCCAGTTTTGTTTGAACACCGCTCGCGCTGAGCTGAAGGCACAACAGCTAAGTAAGAGCAGAGGAAGACTTTTCAATAGGATTGGGGATGAAGGCTTCTCAAGGTGAAAACTCAGTGGCAGTTAGTGATTAGAGGCACCTCAGAGCAGGGTTACTTTTCCAGTGGTGCAAGGTTCAAAGCAGATAATGGGAATTTCTGACCTGGTCCATATCTAATTATAACAAATTAAGAAATAGAGTATCTCAACTGTTATCTTGTCTTTATGTACATAGGAAACCAGTGCTCTGCTCATTGAAAAGAAAATTTACAGTAAAACCAGGTTATGAGTAAAACGACAGAAGTACCAATATTATGGCAACCTTGCTCAACTATTTTATTTGGGGAGCAGGCGATACTTTTAGAGGAAAAAAAATGGTCTTGTAATAGTTTCTTAGCATTTGGGGCCATACCAATTAAGGGGCTAAGTGGGATTTTAAAGAACTTTGGTCCCATCTGCAGCAGGGAGGGACTGCTTCTTTGCTTAGAACTGTTATTCTATGATACAGGTGTGTAGCACAGAGGCATCTCAAGTGATGCCATGCTGAAACAAACATGCAGTAACTCTCATAGCTGTAGCAGCTTTGTAGTTTTTTCCAAAACTGTACTGATCCAGGGCTCACAGGAAGGGAGAAAAAAGGGCAAAAAAGGCAAATGAAAAACACTCATGAAAGCAGTTTACGTCTGAAACTGAAATTTGTGAGTAACGTCCTCTGAAAGTCTCTGACAATGTTAGAAGCATTTCTGGTACAGTGGGAGAATACAAGAAGCTGAACTCAGTCTCAATTGTCTTAGATACCTGTTCTTCCTCCAACTTAGACACTCCCCCAGCAAGTACAATGGCCAAGACCCTCCGAAGCATGAGGACATTTCAGTATCCCAAGGGAATGGCTCCGAAGACGTGAGCCTTTGGGCTGCCAAAGCAAGGCATTTCCCGATAAAGCTTCGCACGTGGCCTGGCATCACTCTTGACACTCGCTGTGGCAGACCCAGGCTGCTGCAAACCAGACCAGCAACAAAAGTCTTACCAACAATCTGGCCCTCTGTATAAAACACGTCTTCAATTTGTTTTACTATCCAAAAGAAGAATTAATAGGAAAATCACCGTGAGAAGCTACAGTGTAACAGAAACATCGTAAATTTTAATTGTGCTGTTTAGTCAAAACTCCGACTTTAGCCTGCACCTTGCTTCTGCCACGTGATCAGAAACAACCCTTCAGTGAAGCAATTCTACAACATGAGTATTGAGAACAATTTCTAGGAATTATCTTAAATCATAATAAATCACAACAGGTTGTGACAGGCTAAGCTTGCAAGTGCCCGGACGCTATTCACCCCGGACATTTACAGACAGCCGCGCACATGCGGGCTCGAAGCCACACCGAGGCAGTAACCTCCCTGTGCTGTTCCCAGAGGTAAAATGTCGGCATTAAAAAAGGTGTTTGAGAGCAGCACGTGTCCTGCAGCACGCCGTGCGTTGGCACACCAGCCAGGGCAAGCATGGCCAGCGGCGGGCCAGGAGCCCAGGAAACTCCGCTCTTGCTTGAGTAGGTGGTAGTCTTCCTTTGAGTCAACACTGAAACCCCGTGTGCTAACAACACGCTTCTTAAGGTGTCATCTTGTACATATAAAACTGACATCCTGGCTGCCTCAGATTCTGAAAGGTTTCAGGTTTGATGCTTTTGTCTTGTTTTGCTCCCTCCGAGTGTACAGCTGCTTAACCCAAGTGTGTTGGCCAAGCTCTGATTTGGAGAGCACTTTCCCCTGGTGATCCTTCCTGCCCCAGTGCTCGATGCCCAAGGTGAAGTTGGTCCTTGTCCAGTGGGGATTTACTGCTCTACCCTGACATACTCTTTCTCCCTAGACAAGTCTGAGCTCAGGTACGGAGGTCCACGACCCCGATCTCCTTCCAGCAGCTCGAACACCCTCTCAGTACAGACATTATTATTGCCTTGGGGTAGATGTCCCTTAACCCAAGTCAGTAACCTACATATAAATAATTTCTGATATGTTAGAAAGCATCTTTATTAGCCATAGTAGCCTCAAGATTTCAGTGACTTCCAAAGCCCTCCAAAAACTTCTTTCAGGACAAGGTTTTGGCGAGGGGCCCAGGCAGTCATTGCCACCAAGCATTAGCAGCCTCCCACAAACACTCAAGGAGTTTCAGTGCCAGATGCCCTTTGCATCACTGTGCTTTGCGTTACTGCTGTCAGACATCCGATGCACACCCTCGGTTTCTTTTCCAGAAGAGTGATGGGGTCAAGGCAGAATAGCACTGGGGGGGTGTTTAAGAGAAAATTATTGAAAAAAATAGACACAAATTTAATTTCTCATAGCAGGCAAGCAAAGTTAGAAGAGTCAGGGTTGCTTAACCATTAGTTGTCTGCCTAACCACTCATGTCTCTAAGTCATATTGACCTGGAAATCTTCCAGAAGCTGTGGTGCTCGTGTTTGAAACCACTTGACGCTTTTCTCCTGTGAAGGACCCTCGGCCTTGAGAGAAATAACAGAACTAAACTGATTGGTACTGCAATACAGAGAGATACAAAAACGATGCTACTCTGACACCAACTGCGTTCTCAGAAACTTCACAGCCAGCGCGCGGGAGCAGTGATGCTCGCCTGAGCTCACATCCCATGCCATCTGCACCAAAACTGGCCTCCCATCCTGGAGCAGGAGGCTCCGCCCCATGATGGGCAGCAGCAAGCACCCAGGGGCCAGGATCTGATCTCGTTTGCAGCTATGTAAATCGGCAGGAGCTTCATCCACTTCAATGGAAGCCCTCTGGATTTACGCCAGAGCAACTGAAATTAGAAGCTTGCCCTAAGTGGGCGGGAGCTCATTATAAGACTAAATAAGGAGTGAGTAATTTTCAGAATTTTAAACTGAAAGGAGCCGCATTTGGCTGACCTCCTTTTTTTCCACACTGACGGCTTATTAGATTACAGCAGATAAGAACTGTGCTTTCTTACTGGTTTTTCATGGCAAAGTGTCTGTGTCACTGACAGAGGTGGAAACACTGGTTTAAAAAGAAAAAAAACCCTCCAAAGCAGCATGTTTGAATAGCACAGTGGTTAATTTTGATATCTGAGGAGACAAACACTGGCTCAACTTACCTGTAAGTGTTCCCATTTAATCCAGAATACATCAACAGCCAAGTGACCTGAAAGGAGCTGAACATGAAGAAATGGGAAATGTCTTGGTGGATTGTGAAAAGCTTATCCCTGCTTGGAGGAATGATTGCCAGTCTTAATTATCAAGTTTGATAATTACTTCTTGTTAATACCACTATAAGTAAGACACAGTTAAAAAGAAAATTATGAACACGGAAAAGCCACCTACCCTGCCCAGCTCCAAAGCTCCATTCTGACTCCTGCTCTGGCCTCCCAGGTCATATATCCTTTCATCTTCATCTTGCAGCCCTTTCAATGAGAGACTTTTAAGCCCGTAGTGCCCAGGTATTTTAAGGACTCTCACTGATGAGATTAGTCTTGAAGGCAAGACAGCCCCCTAAACCACTTCTGGCCGTGCATCACTCAGAAAAACAGGCACAAAAGTTTCCAGGCAGAAACGGTCCCCAGGGTAACAATTCTGAGGCTGCTTAATTTGAGATTCCAGCTCTACTAAGCCTTGTAATGTTTGGTTGAATACTCATTCACCCAGAGTCAGATTGTATTCAAAGTAGTGGCAAATGGAAGAAGTAATTACAGCTGTACCACAAATGAAAACACTAAAGAGACATGAAGGAGGAGGTAAAGGCCAGGGAATTTCTCTTGTCAGAATGGAAGGATGAGAGAACAGGGTATACAAAGTTTGGTGGATCTTCTGAACCTTCCAATATTGTTACACCAAGTCTTGGAATCAATCATGCTACAGGAAGTTATTGAATGGGATTCCTCTGTGTCAAGGGCCCCTTTTCCTACAGTATGATTGACATAACCTGATATTGGCTCCGAGGCAATCGTAACCAACAGCAATCTGGGGAGGCAGTAAGGACTATGGGATTGTTCTCCCTCACCCTTATGACCACAGGCTGAACACCAATTACATCTGGCACAAGCTACCTTTCCACAGACAACCTAAACAGAGATCAAAGATTGATCTGAAGACCTGAAAGCCTAGTTCCAGTCATTTAGTTCGAAGTTTAGGAGGCAATTTGATGATGATCTAGAAGGACCTACATAGGGTGATATTTCTGATACTCAAAGAAAAGCAAAGAACCCCCCACGAGGCCCAATATGTATCAATTAGGAGTAAATGCAGATTGTTATCATGATTTAACTGGACACCTGCCTGGAATGTCATCTCGGCTGAACCCGAAGGTTGAGGGACGCCTCCGAGGTTACGCAGTGGCACTCATGGATGTGCTTTTACTGCCTCTGCAAGGACAGGACAAGGGTCCCCAGGGAGATCACACAACCACTGACACACAAATGGGTGCTCTCAAGGGACAGGCACATCCCTGCCCGTGTGTGCAGGAGACAGGCACTGTGCAGGTGGGCCCAACCGCCTGCAAAGACATCACAGATGCCAAGAGCAGACCCAAGACAAGGTACAGGCCAAAAGGGTTTCCTCAACCATCAGGTAATTCCCCCAACAATACACTCGCCTTCCTCACGGAAGCTTTGGGATTTGCCTTTAGAGGACATTTCAGTCAGCTCCTGAAACACCCAAAGGTAGGTGGGTGGGTTTAGGAATCTCCGCCTGGTTTCTATATATAACCGATGGTGCAAGCGTTGCCCAACACCCACTGCTGGGGAAGAGGGAGCAGTGTAGGTGTGGAGAGCCATTTCTTGGAGGTTTGGATTCCTTACAGCTGGTGCTCTCCAGTGAGCCCGGGGCTTTGTGGGGCGCACAGCACACGTGAGGGGGAACAACTGCAATTCAAAGCCCATCTCGCCCCTCTGCTCCTTCTCCAGTCTCACAGAACGGTTTGGATTGGAAGGGACCTTAAAGCCCCCCCCTAGTCCCACCTCCTGCCATGGGCAGGGACACCTTTCACTAGCCCAGGTTGCTCCAAGCCTCATCCAGTCTGGCCTTGGACACTCCCAGGGATGGGGCATCCACAGCTTCTCCTTTCAACTAATTCCACCACTGATGTGGAGGCAGCATTTTTTTCCTCTTGCCTCCTGTGCCAAAAGGGTTTGGGGACTCCCTCCCTTTTTTTTTTTTGCCATATATAACTCCACAATTTACTTTGTCTTGCTGTAAATGGGAAATTGCCTCTGATTGGGAATTATACAGAAGCCAACATGCCTCAGGTCTCTTCTAACTGTAATAACTGAAGCACCTCACTGCTTTTGATCCCAACAGGTCCCAGGAAAACCTAAAAACGCAGCCCTGCTGTGTTTTGCCGCTGTGCACAGCAGAGCTCCTGCCCTGGCACTGGGCACCAGCCACCTGCATCCCGGGGGACACACCGGTCCCTCCTCCAGCAGCTCAGCCAGGGCAAAGTGCTGGCTGGGCACATCGCAGCCCGGGCTGTCTCAGCCACCCTGCTCGGGAACCTGCAGAACTTGCCCAGCTGCCGACGAACAGATCAAGACAAACTTTTTACCTCCTGGCATTGCTGCTTTTGACTGGGGTTGTTTTTTTCCAGAGAGCTTTTGTTGCTGACTAATAGCCTTGGGCGATTGGCAGGGGAAATGAGACCTCACTGAATGGCAAGGTACAGCGAACCGAAATGACAAGATTATACTAGTAGTTCATTAAAGCAGATGAGAGAGATTAGAGTACTTGTTACTATGATAAAGCAAAATTGCATGTGTGAAACATGCCTCAACAGAGCTTTTTTAAAAATTAACATCACAAAATGCAACCTTTTTAACTTAAAATAAGAGAAGTCTCTGCTGATAGATGAAGAATTTTACCAAAGGACGATATTTTGGTATGAAACACACCTGGGAAATAAGACGAAGTATACAAACCAACATCTCTCCTCCAGTGTGTGCTTTCTCTCCTGGATAGGACAAGCAAACCAGATCTGCCCTCCTATTTTTTGAGAACTTATGTCTTATTTCAAATACCAGCAGCGAGCTCTACTGTAAGTGGACTGAAACATGAGAATACTTAGCCACCCCTTCCACCATGGTCACCAGCCCAGCCCGAGTGCTTCCTCCAGCATTTGTGCTCTCCTCCCACTTTCATCCTCCCTTCACATCTCTATTCCCTCGTGAAACGAGACATTGAAGAGCTGCTAAAGAAAAAACACATGGCTCAAGTGTCAACGCGTGGATACTGGCATAGTGAGCCATCCATTAGAAAGGGTCAGGAACTGGTATAAACCAGCAAAAACACCTTATAGTACCCTGAAATATCCCGTTGTGTTGGTTTCCAGGAAAAGCAGGTGTCAAGCATGACAAACACAACCATTTCCCAGTAAACAGATAAATCCCGTGAACACTCCTTGGGGCTGAAAACCCTGCTTTCACCTTTCCTTGCTATGGGACAACCTGGATTCAAATTTTTCTGGAATTTGGAGGACTTGAAATCTTGGATAAAACCTGTATCTGATCTTTGTGATACAAACTGTCCTTCTTTTAGCACAAGGCAAATGGTAAGGCACAACCACTGCTTTGGGGAAGTTTGCACCGAGACTTGATTTCAGATCCCAACTTTGTCATTCAGGCCTATCGCTTCCCTTTCTTCTTTTCCTTTGTGTTAGCAATACGCACTGACTTTGTAGATCAATGCAGGAGGCTGTAAATGATGCATGAAATGAAAAATCCCTGTCCAGCCAGCGCACACAGAGAATACAGACAGGGCTATACTGTCATTGCTGTGGTATTTGCTGCAATATTCACAGCTAGGAAAGACCACTAAGTCCCAGAACAATGCTGGACTATTTTAAAGTCTCAAGCCCTTTTTGGAGGGAGGGGGAAGAGGAAGGGAGAAAATTAACTCCCCATTCCACCCACCTTCTTTCTTCCTTTGTTTCAGAGTTTTCACAAGAGCAAACCCTGCCCTCCCATAAGAATCTTTCATTATTCACCACCCCCCCAAAAAATTCCTTCCCGTTCTCAGATGGGGGCGGCAAGAGAGGAGGAAAGAGGAAAATAAAGAGATCGTATCAAATAAACAAACGCTTTCATCGAGCCAGCTCAGCATGAATCATCAACCAAGCTGCACCAAGGCTGGTACTTGTGTCTCTCCAGCAACATACTCCTCAGCCCAACAGTGGCTGTGGACCAGCAGCCAGGAAGCCCCACCAGCTGGTCTCAGCTCCTCGTCCTCAAGCACAAAGGAGGACAAGAGCGCTCAGAGGTGCCTGAGCTCCTCCCGAGTGTGCTTGGCCCATTCCTCGCACCTCTAATGCCCTGCGCCGGCACTATCGATGATGAGTGCTTGGCAGCACTATTCTTCATATGGAACATTAAGCTGAGGTCCTGCACACTCCTGAACATTAAACATCCCATGATAGTCATGAAGAAGAGCTATGGGTTTTATTAACCTCAGTGTCCCGGACACATTGCACTAGGCAAGTCATCATTAACCTACCTTAAGAATACAGGCAGGGGCCCTCTTTGCAAACTCTGCTCAAAGAGCTACAACCCTATGAAACGCCTTTAATAATTTAAAGCGACTACCAAATGTTGCTATAAAGGATATAACCTCACCTCAAGGAAGAAAATCTGTAAAGACTTTGACACAGTGAAGTGCTCACAGCGTTCAGGTCTAAACCTTGATCTTTTTGCTGGGCAATGCTTAACCATCACACCCAAACACTAACCCTTCCCTCCTACCCCAGCCCCTGCCAAAAGCTGGTTCAGTCTGGGCTTTCACTTGGTTTTAAGCTATCACTTGCATCTCAGACTGAGTATAAACCCTTAACACTTCAGCCCATGTTGAGAACCCTTCTGGCTTAGGGCCAAATCAGGTGACCTCCCACAAAATATAAATAATTGTTAAAAATGTCAGACAAGGATTTTTATTTCTTCCTAAAAAAAAAAAGAATAAGGAGAAAATGTGTTTATTTGTTTGTGCCATATTCATTTAAAAACAACCCAATTTAACCCAGAAACAAATAATACTTGAGTGATAATGGATTTTCGTTGGCAAATGTTACAAAGTCACTCTTACATCAGCTGAGGTGTTTACACTTTGAACCTCTAGAACCAAACTCCAATTTACTGTCAGTACACTGAGAAAAAAATTGCTGGAGGAAGTGGAAAAGGGGAAAATGAGAGGTTTGTGCCCTGCCAGGGCTCCGATACCTCTGCTCAGTACCGATTTATTTGTGAAGCAGCTGCTTCACAAATAAAAAAATTAAGGAATAAACACTGAGATGAGTGATATTTGCAGAGACATTGCCTGGGACATAGTCAGGAGGCACCCTGCACTCCAGCATGAGGATTTGCACGCCCAGCACCCTTGGCTCCTGGGGACGACGGCGCTTCCACAGCCCCAGGCACAGGGTGCGTGTCCCAGGGCACCTACAGCGAGACACGTGTGGAAGCAAAGCTTTGTCCCCACGGCCCACCTCCACCAAGCTCTGCAGGTGTGCACCCTCCAATTTTTCCTACTCATTCTCTTCGTTGAAAAATACTGTAATAAAAAGTTATTTTTGGAACTGAAGTCAGCAACTGTGAACAGATAAAGGGAGCAGAACTGATGAGTAAGGAGGTCCCATTTGCAGAGACTCCCCCCCCACCCCCAGAAGCACATCCTACTTCCAAGGGCTGTATTAGGGGTTTTCCTTCCTCCTGCAGTAGAAACCAAGGGTCCAGTGCTCACTGGCCACACAGGGGCACCAGCCGGGCCAGGAGGCACCTCTCACCCCTGAGCTCCAAAGAGCAGCTGCAGCCCAGCAAGGCCAGTGCTACAGCTGCCGCTGACACCAGTGGGACCTGGGCACAGAGGAAGATTTGGTTTCAGTCAACCTCCCTAAAATGTACCCTGCCAGGGGCAGGATTTACCTTTTCCTCTTGTGCAAAGGGGGGATCTTTAGATTTACCAAGATCGGGAGGTAACTTCTTTCCACTCTCCTGAGTTAGTTTACTGTTACCCAGAGTGGAAGGGTCATCTGCATTTTCTTCCAGCATCAGAGCATCCTCCAAACTCAGGGGTGCCGGAGGGAGACCCGTGCTGGCAGCTGAGCTCTGGGCAGGCTTTTTCACCCCTGACACGTGCAGCCAGATGCAGCGGTGAGGGAATCGCCAACAGCCCCAGCAAAGCAAACTGCCTCTCTGCGCTCAGAGCGGGGACAGTAGGAAGCAGAAAACAGCTACCTGCAAACCCCATTTTCCATCCCTGTCTCACCAGATCCAGCCATCGGCTTCAGGCAGCACCCGGCACCTGTTGCAGGGCCGACAAGGAGGATCCCTTTCCAGAAAGGCAGCAGGCAGGGACAACGTCCCCTTCTGTGACACAGCAGCGATGTTTCAGGCTGGAAGTGTCAGCACTTTGAAATGGTAAATCAGAGTGCCTCTCTTAAAGCCTTACCCCACAGAGAATTACTGCAAAGTGCCGGCTGCTATTTCCATTCATTTATTTTTTTTTTTTTTGGCAGACAGAGTCACAAAGGGAAGAGAATCACAATAAAAGCAAAGATACATCATAGGGGGGGGAAAATTAATTCCCAGCCTCGACCACTACATGCAAATGCAAAGCAATCCTGGTGACTTCACACGGGTTTCACTTGCTGCCGCCAAAACCCTTTGGTTCCCTTCGTGAGCAGAGATCTAACAGCTTGGCACAATTATTAGACAATAAGACTCCTTCCTGTGTCTCCTTTAATTTGCCTGGATAGATATGCAAACCAGAGGAGGAAAAAGCTAACCAGGCCACTCTTATTGACAGAAGACAATTTCCAGACCATAGCCCAGTTGGCTTTCTTTTAAGCTGCCTGGGAGAGAAACATCTATACTGGGTGCAGAGGCAGGAGGAGGGATGCTGGGAGAGGAGATGCCTGACACATGGAAGTACCTGGATGTCTCCTCACGGTCTGCCATGCTGTTGTCCTGTTGTGACAGATGCAAAAGAAGTTACAAATGACTGTGCTTTTAATTAACGCATGGGGAATTCTCACCATGCAATAGACACCGAGGTGGCATTAAAGAAAAGGGAAGAGTGACACCACCAGCAGCCCCAGCCTTCCTGAGCCAAAGCTCCAACTCCAGGCACTGTAAACAGTGGGAAAAGATTTCCAACTGCATTTCTTTTTTTTTCCAGGGGCTGCTGCTCACATCTGGTAAAGCTGTCCCTGGGCTACCACCATATGTAAGGACACAAGGGTTTATGACTTATTGTCTGCAAGATTTATGGAGATGATCTACCATCAGCAATATTTCATATTCTTATACCCTGAGCAAACACACAGAGGGCCATTCCCTGCATAACAGAGGTGTAAAACAACATGGTCTCAGGGCAGCAGGTCCGCCGGTGCAAACACCAAGCCTGGGGACCGCGGTGGCAGCAGGGATGTACCAAGGTGCACAGGGAGCTTCTTGGTTTCCATTCCCTTCCTGAGACAAAATATGGGGCAAGAAGAGAAGCAAAAAATTAAAGTATTAAGATGAGCTACCCCAGCACTTTCACGATATGTTAATGAGAACTATATGATCTGCATTTATTAGGTTAAACTCCAGAGCATCAGCAGTGTTTCTGCAGGAAGCACATAAGCTTTGGTGCTAACAAAAAGCCCAACGGACCCAGGTGGCTTCTCCACACTCCCAGGGGAAATCACTGCAGGTGTGTGGGGAGCACAGCCCCCTGACCCATGGCCCTGGGGCTCTGGCACAGACCCCAGGAGATCGCCCTGCCCAAGTCTTTGTGCATTCCAAAGGAAGGAAACTGCTTATCGCAATGTTTCGCTGATACACTGCTCTCGCTTTCACTGTCCCAAACCTTCACCTTTCACTTACATTGGAACTGGCAAGAATAAGGGGATTTAGTGAAAACAGTAAACAAGAGGAAGTGACAAATCTGCCAAGAGTTTTGGTTCGGCCACAGACATGGTGTTGTCTTTGACATGTAGTTTGGCTATTAAGAGAGGATAAGGCCTGGTCGATGTTAGCAGGGCATCTCAGGAAGCAAATAACCATTCTCCATTGATTGCTGCTGTATTCACCATCTCCCACCCCACTGATATTCTCCACACACATATCATCTCCTTTGCTGTCAGCAATATTGTGCCTTACATGGAAAATACAGTCCCTCTCTACCACCCCATCTGCTCTTTCAACCCCAACCATCAATGCCAACTCATGCCATCCACCTCCTTGGAACAGGAGGATTATAGCTAACAAACACAAGCCATAATAAGAAAAATAATTATCAGACTCTTGCAAAGTTAAAAAAAAAAAGCCTTAAGTCCATAATCTCCACAGAAGACAGCAACTGTACTGGTAAAGTGCTGGAAGTATTGGTGTTCCACCCATCATTAATATAAAGTTGAAATCAACGGCCCAGTTGAGCTGTAACTTTGTAGTGTCTTTCACAGGCATAAAGGCCAGATCCTTCTCCAAATGCCACTGATGCCAATATTGATTTACACCCAATGACAGCCTGTCCCCCTACTTATCCACCTGAGCAACTATTTATTTTAAAAGATAATGTTAAATGCACTTTGCTTGTGTACAAACAAATCAGCGCATCTGACAGATATAATCAATTCTTTGCAATCCAAACAGGTTTGCTCCTTCCCCCCATCCCCCCCCAAAAATGCAGCTGACACCATTAAAAAGAAAATTTTAAAGTGTACACACCTGTAGAGATACCAAAAGAATGGTATTATTCCAGTAACGTACCTGCAGGTTTGGAAGAGAGTCTAGCACAGTGTGATCATTTCGACAGACACACTTGAAAGTAATCAATAAAATTGATCCTTCGGCTTCACCGTTTATAGATGCGGATCAGAGTTCGGGATAGCTAACAGTGCTATTTTACATAAAAATGTGGGAAAAAAAAATTACACGAGAGAACACCAAATCCACTTTGGAAGTTAGGCAGGGTGAGAGCCTACGCTAAGCAGCAGGGTCTTCCGCTGGCTGCTGGAGTGTGGCACCGCAGCGGGATTCCCTCCCTGCAGAAAGAGATGGGCTCGACACGGAGACTTCTCCTGCCAGAGGAGCTCCCAGCATGAAAGGCTGTGTCAACTCCCAGCAGTAATAATCCTGGGTGGAAGTGTTAAAACTGCCAGCCAGGACATGAGAACTCAGAGTAGGAACTGGTACCTTAATTCTCCAAGGAGACTCCTTCAGGAAAGATTTCTCATCCTAATCTTCGTTGAAGCCACAGTGTTTAGCTGATATAAATCAGCTCCCTGAATTCAAGACAAGTTAAGCCACCTTGTACCCATTGAGGGTCTCACCCACCATTTGTTATATTTTATTTTTAGTATCTTAAGGCAGAGATTGTGCCACCCTTCCCACACAACATCCCCACTTCTGGCCTTCACAGAATAATGCAGTTTCTGGGCAACTTTTCAAGTTCCAAACTCAAACAGCAGTATTTAGCAGTTATGATTTCCAGTGTCACACACAGTGCCTCAACTTCAGTTTCCTCCTGGATCTGGGAAGCAGAGGTATTTGGATTAAAAGTACTCAGAGTAATTCAGAGGTACCGTGTAACCTGCGACACAGAACTGTCCCAAGTGGTCCCTCTGTCAGGTTTGCTTACTCTGTATCATCACAGTAATTCCTCTGTTAATATGCATCTATTTTCTCTTCTGCCAGTCACTGCATCGTGCAGTACATGGTCTCCTCCCCCTTTATCAGCACTGGGGACTATACATTTGCCATCTACAACGGTAACATTTTGTACAGCAATGCCCCATTTTAATACCATGAAAGATGGTATCTGAACAGTAAACGCGCATTTGAAGTGCGGCTCACTTCATTCGCTCTTGGTAACTACCGACTACAATTATCAGGAAATGAAAAATCTGCACTTCACAGCCTTCTCTTTTCACATGTTAAAAAACATATAGAGATCAGCACAAACACTACAGGGTCACTCATGCACGAAGCAATGCTTTGCACTGTTTCCATGATATATTACTAAACAGACAAAAGTCTGGGGCTCTACAAACATAGAGGAGAATTTCTAATAATCACACATTGTGCATACATGGCCACACACCCTTTCAGAGCAAACTGAGTGAACATAAAATCTATAACGGTAATAGACTACTTTATGGCAGAGTTCTAGAAAGTTTGAAGCAGATACTGTCACTAAGTTGCCATTTAAAAGGCATTAAATACAGAAAAATAAGAAAAATCATTATCTCTGCTGTGGATTCTTTGGGAATAAAAAAAATGGTAACTGTGGGAGTCAATGCATTTACCAGTGTTCACAGAGCACTATATGGTGTATATACAATGACCCCCAAGGCGGGAGTGCAGATGTGAAAAGGGGAGTGTACTACAGAATTATGAGAGGTGAGCATAAATAACACAAAGTGTAATCACCAGGGAGTCATTATTTTAGGGAGTTTACATATAATCCTGGTTTCCCCCCCTCCCTCACACGATGTTTTTAACATTGGTTTGACTTCAGCCTTCCTGGATAGCCATTTAAAACAAGAAAGACTACAAGTTTATTAAGTAGAAGCATAGAAATTGGCAAAATACCTGATTTGGTTCACATTATGTTGTTGATAACATAGTTAAGCTTCATTAGGATGCTGCAGCACTCAAGTAAACAAAGACATATTTATTATTTCATAGGCTGCCACCCATTAAAACTAATACTTCCTCTGCTAAGAGGTGCAGACAGCAGAACCTATGATGCTCCGCACTTCCACTGCAGGTATTTGTGAAACAGCTGGATGCCAGGCTCACGCACTTTGGCTTACGGTCACCAGATTCCTGGAAAGATCTCCATTTTACACAGAAATTCCACTGCGGGTATTTGTGAAACAGCTGGATGCTCACGCACTTTGGCTTACGGTCACCAGATTCCTGGAAAGATCTCCATTTTACACAGAAAATGAGAAGAACACACCAAAGCAGCAAGGCTTGAATTCACACTGGTATAAATGAAAACAGCACTGAGGCAAAGGGAACTCTTCAGCACAAAGCGGGACTGGGCTCAGCCCAAGTGCCGTTCACACCACCGGAGCGACGCACAGGCGGGCTCTGCGCCAGGGCCCCCTTATCACAAGCATAACACCGTTTTGCAAAGCTGATCACAGTACAAAGCAGTTCAGTGGGCTCCATCCTCTTACAACAAAAGCAGCAGCCTAAAACTGGCCTTATCCACAGTCCCTTGGCAGAGATAATACGTGAACCTGGCCACCACAGCTGCTCTGGAGACCTCCTTCCCTGCCACACAACACCTGCTTTAGGACCGTCTGCCTTGTCGCTCCAGCCATGCTGGACCTGTCTTGGTGCATCACACAAGACTAAAAGTCAACAAAACTCTCTTACCAATGAATCACGGGGAAGTCACCTTCCTCTGATTTGCATCAGGGACCTTTTTCTAACAAAGGTAAATGAACAAGTTTCAAGTGAATCAAATAATTGGCTTCAGGACGTGCCCAGCCTTTTACCTTAGAGGTTGGATTCACGATGACATCAGTCCTTCCTGGGCTGACCGTGCTGGGAATCCGCCGAGTCTGAACCTCCGGAGGAGCCCCATGTCTTCCTTCTCCCACCACCTCTAATGGGTGCTGAGCACACCCTGGACCTCCCCATCTCCCACAGGGTGGGATTGGGGATTTCTAGTGCTCTGCATTCAACAGCAAAACCCAGGACTCCTGCCCTGGCAGCCAGCGGGGAACCACAAAGGTCTCCCAAAAGCCTTTAGACAGATGTAGAATGTGCTACAGGCCGAGGGGCAGCTTTATCACCCAAACACAAGAACCCCCAGGTCTGCCAAAATCAGGCTTATGTAAGGACAGCATCAATAGGTGTGGCCATGTCTCCCTATGGGGAGCTGATGGAGAACAGGCAACATCTGCAGCCAACCTCCCACCAATTCCCTGCTTTACTGTAACACTTGCTTAATTGATGCAAAGTGGGATCAGTTTATGCTGGACTTCAGCTGAAAGAAGCCTTCAACTGGACGAGCAGCAAATCCCGCTCTAGCCTGCAGCTACTTGAATTTTCTCTATTCACAGCTCTTTTCCGGCCTGCTACAGGAAAAATGTGGCCTTGTCTCAATCGACTTAAATTTAAAACCATTGACATATTATATAACTCAATAAAAATCTTGCTAAAAAAAGGTACATTGTACTCATTCTCCTTACACAGGGTAGGGAGGATAATGAGTACGGACTTCTTCCATGGCTTTTACTTAATTCACTATCAATGCCCAGCTGCTTTAGAGTAAATACAGGAACAGGGTGTCATATGGGTATCCTGAAGAAAAAGAAGAGAGGTTTCCTATTTCTTTGTTAGCCAGCAAAGATGGTATGCATGTTATCCAAAGATAATACAGGGGAAGAAATCAATTCTCCGTGTTGTTACACATCCTTGCGTGCAAATGTAAACTTGGGGGAAAAGGAAAAAAAAAAAAAAGGAGTAGTGAATTTCTATTATGCTGAAGTCATATGAAATCATTAGTGCAGGCTGATACGATCATCAGGAGAAAAAAAAAGGCTTCTCCAAGTGAGGAAAAGTGCATCGACTAGAAGTTTTGGTGGGTAAAGGGGCAAGGAGTTTGCTCCATTCAGCCCTGGGAAAGCTGGGATCTTTGGGAATGAAGCACATGTCATGTGCAGTGGGTTTCAGTTACACACTGGGATTTGAGCACAAAACCCACCGATGCTCCTTGCTGCCACGCTCACTCGGAGCCGAGCCTGAAACGAGCGAGCTGTGTTCCAGGGATCCTCGGTAACGCTAAGGCGAGGAACACATCTCCGCCGCAGCTCCAGCGTCAGATGGCTCCCTCGCAAAGGAAATTCGGATTATTATATAATGAGTCAACACAAATATCATTATCGCTGCTCTGATACCTGCTGGCAAAGGCAGGGCTGCGATAGGGCTGCTGGCCTGCAGACGAGCGCGCCGGGTAATTGACGGAGCGCTGCGCTCGCGGGCTGGCTCGCTTGGCTCCGCCGCCCCGCAGGGGTCCCGCGTTTCCAGGCCTTTCGCAGGAGGCATCCTCTCTGAAGAGAGACTCCCTTCCTGACGCAACAAGATTAAGCAATTTGCTTTTAATTAGTACTGCAGTCATTTCCAAACTAAGCAGTGGAAAGAATAGAAAGCAGACTGTCTCTTTAAAGTTTAAGTGGATTCAGTGCACACGCTGAATTTAGAGCCTGCTGTTGGAAAAGTTCAGCTTTCTGTCACCGGTACTGTGCTCTCTGCTAATTTTTACAAGAGTTCAACTTGTATGCACCAGTTAGCAGAGACATTGCAGGGGGTAAAATGAGAATAGAAAGCGTGACCCCTTGCTGCCTCTGTTTATAGTGCCTAAATTATATCCAGACAGCGCTCTACGTCCCCCCCTTGCTCTGCCAGGGCCCTGTGCGCAGAGCCCTGTGCTGTTCCCCTCCGCTGCCACCCAAGAAAAGGGACCCTTGGCATTTGTGAGCAACCGCCCAGGAAAGCCCTGCAAAGAGCCACGGGGAGAGGAAGGGAAGAAAGGTTTGGGGGTGGGAGTGATGGAGGAGTAGCACAGATGCAGCAGGAGAATGTGAAGAGTGGGAACCCTCAAGGGAATTAGGGATCCCAAAAGTGGACGCCTCATTTTCACCATCCTGTATGTCCAAGAGCACCCCGGCACAGCATGCCGCCGGGGCACTCCCAGCTCCCCAGCCCCACGCTGCACGCTCCTGCTGTGCATCGGGAGGATGGAGGAAGGCAGGGAGGAGCTGCAGCTTCATCTGCAAACCAGCTAACACATATGAATAATTGAATATCAAATTAAAAAACTCTTCCTAGGCAGGAGATGTACTTTTGGCCACTGTTTTCACTCCAAGGAACCCCAGTGATGAGCAGGTATCCTTCAGTCTCTAAAGAGATGGCATAAATACCCGCTCCTTTGTCTGTGGCTCATCTCTCCCACAAGCTCCCTGCAATGTTAGCATCCCTTTCTTTCCAAACGTGCCCTAGCAAGAACCCTTCAAACAGAGTGGAAGAAACCACTCCAAAAATAACAGTCCGTTCAAGCTTCCCTGTCCCTCTGCCAGTCTCCAACCCTCCCCTGGGCAGAAAATCATGAGTGCATCACAGGGCTCTGTGTGGGGCTCCCACCAAAAAACTGCTTGGGCGGCCCAAGCGAACACGCAAAGAAAATGGGATCTTTCTGCACATTTCTCAATGATGGCAGGGGGGAGGAATCCCTATGACCAGGTCTGGTGCTGTCTGGATGATTAGTATCTGGCATTCCTCTACCTTCAGCCACAGCTGGTTTAGATTTGAGCTACTGGTTCATTTAGATTTATGCTTCTGGTTCAATAAACAAACACAGTACATAGTCCATCATGCTAACTGCATAATAAAGCTGCTTACCTACTTCCAAAGAAGTAGCTTTTATTCATCAGCTCCTCTTTCATTCCT